>NW_010358172.1:480503-509395 GCF_000414095.1 Morus notabilis | reverse complement strand
CCCAAAATTATAGAGGACGTAGTAGTAATATGAACAGAACGACATGCCAAAAATGGTGGTAAAAATGATCTAACAAGAGGGATCTAGATTGGTGAATAATAATAATAATAATAATAATGATAAATAATGATTTTAATAATAATACTAATGATAAGTCCAGCAGAAACAATATATTAGTTCTGAAAACAAAAGCTAGTGATACTATTTTGATAGTTGAGCTTAAACAGAAGTCCAGCAGATAACAAAACGAAAGCGAAAACAGAAATTACAACATACAAATGCAATTCTAAACATCACAGCTAGCTAAGCTGCATGTTGCACAAAAGTGTTTGCCACGCATTATAACAACCTTTTCTTCAACATTTCAAAAGTTCAAGCTCTATTGTTGCTCCTGCAAAATGAGATTGAAAAACAATGAGATGATTCAAAAACACTTTGATGTAAGATTTAGTGCATTTTTCAGGAGAAGATTAGCTGCTTTATGTACCTCACACCGTTAAAAAGCATGTTTTTAATTTTGTGCAAGTCCTTGAGGGCATCATTAATCTTCATCCTTTGGCTTGGTAATTCCTCTGAACACTTGAGACCGATCATGAATATGGAAATTAAGCACTCATGTACTCTGTTGCCACGAGAGGCTTCCTCTTGGAGACTCTGATCAACTATCTCCATCACTCTTATTGGCAAAGCCATTTTGACATATTGATGAAGGCTAAGTCCTTCAAGATTTTCATCTGTGGGCTTTTTCCCAGTGAAGATTTCCAACATAAGGATTCCAAAGCTATAGACATCTCCTTGGGTTGACACCTTGCTTCCCATGCCATATTCTGCATTACAAATATTGAGTTATAATTTTGGCACGTCTATTCATAATAATTCATCATACACACATACACATTTGTGCGTAAACATAGATTCTAACATTAAAAATCATAGTATCTAGCAAATCGAAACCATTTATGATTTTAAGAAGACAATTAGTTTGAAAAAAAGAATAAATTACCTGGAGCTGCATATCCAATTGTTCCTCTTATTCCAAGAGAGCTCGTGTTATCCTGAGATGTCTCAACATCTTCTTCTGCAATAATCCTTGACAAACCAAAATCGCCCACGTGGGAAGTCATGTCTTGATCAAGAAGAATGTTGCTTGGCTTTAAGTCGCAATGTATAATTGGATGTTCATTGTGGTTATGAAGATAATCCAATGCCGATGCCACGTCAATAACTATATTCAGCCGTAGAGCTAGAGTTAAACTTTTCCTTTGGTTTTCCCCAGTTTGTGGACGTGGATGCAACCAATCTTCCAAACTTCCATTTGCAATGAACTCATAGATGAGGGCTTTGAAATCATTACCTTGGAAGTCAACACTTGAGCAAGAAGTAATGATTTTCACTAGATTTCGATGTCTAATATTCCTTAGAGCTTCACATTCAGCCATGAAACTCTTGGAAGCTCCTCTCCTTTCAAGGTTGAAGACCTTCACTGCTATGGACAGTTGATGCAGTTCAAGAATCCCTTTATATACCGAGCCAAAGCCACCGACACCAATCAAGTTTTCTTGACAAAACCCATTAGTGGCTTTCAATAGCTCCCCGTAAGAGACATTCAAAAATGGAATATCCTTCCACGAAGATTCTGAAGTTTGTTGCTTTGTATTCTTACGAAAGCAACAAATGATCAGAAGAAAAGACACCAAAAATAGTCCAAGAAGGCCACAAATGATGGAGATTATCAACTTTCTGGTGAAGGAAAAGTTTTGCTTCCTTGGAGGTTTCTTAGAGCACGGTGCTAAGTGCAACTTCGCCATGCCCCCACAAAGCTTATCATTACCAGCAAGAGAAATTTGTGCACTGGCATTACTGAAAACTGGTACTTCACCCTCAAGATGATTAAAAGAAAGATTTAACTCTGACAGAAAGAGAAACTTGCCAAAGTCTTTTGGGATGTGTCCAGAAAAGTTGTTGTGTGAAAGATCCATTTGTTCAATAGCTTTCAAGGAATGTAAAGATTCAATGGTTCCATCAAACATATTATGATCCATAAAAAGCCACCTTAAGCCTGAACATTCGCCAAGGCTACTAGGAATATCACCTGTCAACTGATTATAAGAAACTCCAAAAGAAACAAGATTTTTCAAGTTACCAACTTGTGATGGTAAAGGTCCTGTGAGACGATTTCTAGATAGCATTACTTCTACTCATGAGGAGGGCAAACCAATTACATCTGGAGGAATGGTACCGTTTAGGGAATTACTACGGAGGTTCAGTAATATCAAGTTTTGGCAGTTTTCAAGACTTGAAGGAATGTTTCCTTGTAGACTGTTTTCTGCTAAATGAAGGTGGATCAATGACGTGAGATTTCCAAAGGAGAAAGGAATTTCCCCAGATATTTCATTATGGCCCAAATATAACTGTACCAAGCTATGAAGTTTACCAATAGTGGAAGGAAGGGTCCCACTCAGCCGATTGCTATCTAAGTTTAATAATCTTAAGTTTACTAGATTTCCAATACCAGGTGTGATGTTTCCTGAAATTCCAATATTATCATAAAGGGAAAGAACTTCAAGTTTAACTGAGAGGTTTCCCACGGAATTGGGCAAAGCACCTCCAAAGTTATTTTCTTGTATCTGAAGTCTTTGCAGATTGCTACAATTGGTTAAAGAGGTGAGGAAGTCTAGGTCATTTGCTTTCCCGTACCCAAGATTAGAATAACCGATAGCTACAAACCTAAGTCTCTTTAGGTTTCCAAACATATCTGGAACCTGTCCGGAAAAGCTATTATTGTGGATTTCAAAGTCAACAAGGTTTGAAGCATTTGAAAAGGAAACTGGAATTGTTCCACTAAACCGGTTTTGCCGTGCAAGAAATCTTTCAATATTTGGGAGGCTAAGGCCAATGTTACGAGGAAAGCTACCTTGAAGTTGATTTCCACCGACATAAAAGTCAACAAGGTTTGTCAAGTTATAGATAGATTGAGGTATTGTACCTGACAGTGTGTTCTCACCAAGGGCAAGAGCAATTAAGCTCTTCAATTGGCCTAGTGATGCCGGAATGTCTCTTTCCAACTTATTTTCTGACAGATAAAGTTGTTGAAGGGATGAGATATTCCCAAGATGAGATGGAATGCTTCCCTTTAAATTGTTTGCCGTGAGAACTAGATCCTCCAACTTTGGTAGAAAGCTTATCTGAATAGGAATATTACCAATGAAATCGTTGTATCTCAAATTGAGGATTCTCAACTTAGAGCAGTTTGATAAACTAGTTGGTATTTGTCCTCCGAAGGAGTTTGTTTCCAAAACTAACTCTTGCAACCGAAACAAGCGACCGATCTCATTTGGTACTTCTCCATGAAAACTGTTGTTTGAGACGTCGAGTATTCGAAGAAAACTGGGGTTCCCAACGGAGTGAGATAAGGAACCCTTCAAACTCAACGACCCTAATATCAAGTGGGTGACTCTTTGGTGCTTGTGACCACAGGAAACGCCTTGCCACTGGCAGAAATGGAGAGAGTCATTCCATGAGCTTGTGATCCTAAGAGGATCCTCAGTAATCCGAGCCTTGATTGCGTGCAGCGCAAGCCTGTCTGTGACATTTCCATGAACAATAACTGAGGCATTGCTACTTCTGATTATCATGATAGCAAAGATCATAAGAGAAAGGAAAGCGGAAGATTGAAATTCCCTCGTCATTTTCGCAGGTAACTTGAGGTAAAACACAGAGCTTCTCTGCACTTATCAATGAAAGCAATATGACATGATCATGTGAATGAAAAGAACCAGATTAAACGCCACTAATTAAAGAAATATGAAAAGAACCAGATTAAAGGCCACTAATTAAAGCAAGTCTGTCTGCCACTCAACATTGATTGACAGAAGCTCAACAAAAAGTTTCCCTCCTGTTACACGAGGGCCAGAGTGAACAATCCGGGCAAAAGCTGAAAATAATTTTGAGAATCTGGTAAAAGAATAATAACCTTTTGCGTACTAATTACAACATTATATTTTTACTCTTCTTCATCCAGATGATTTTCGATTAATAAAAAAGGAGGACATTCATCAACAATAAAAACAATAACACCTATACAGCAATTCAATAACAAAAAATAGTAAAACGAGATTTACTGAATCTAAAGAAAAAAGGAACAAAAACATAAAAATAACTCTAGAAGACATTTAATAAAAAGGTCCTAAGTTGAATATAACTTTAGAAAGCAGGGGAAAAAGTCTGCTGCCTCCGACTATGGTTGGTTCACTTGAACATCAACCCATACAATCAAAGTCTTTTTAAAAATAAAAATAAAAATAAAATAAATTGCTTGAAAGTGATTGTCCCGTAGCAGTACATCTACTCAGACATATATTAATTGCTTTTTCAACTATTCAGAGGCTAAACTTGCACGTCAATTGTGTTCATTAGTCTGCAATACTTGATGAAAATATTGTTAATTAACTGGCATTTCATATATAGATATGTTATCAGTTTATGGCATTTACCTTGTTTGATTAGATAATAGATAATCCTTATCTGAATAAAACTTTCAAAGATGCCAAAAGGACCCTAAATTAACTAGTTTTAATTTCCTGTGTTTGTTGAAGAAGCTTTGTCATAATATCTGCTTTCCCTTCAAAAGAACTGTGTTTTGTTGATTAATGGCTTGATGTGTTATTAATTTGTAAAGGGCCCGAGATTTTCTGTTACGGAATATTTGTATTCTGCAGTATTCTTGTTGTCGTAGTTCCAATGATAATGCGCGGTAAAATACCGTAACGTTTGAAGAATTTATATTTTACACTTAGGAATATTACGCTAAATATTTGCTTATAGGTTAGTTTCCTGAATGAGCAAATTTACAGTGTTAATTGTGCTCATTAGTCCGCAAAACTTGATGCAAGTAATTTACGGATGACAATATGGAATATTGAATGATCATGTTAATGCTTTTATACCCCGAAGAGAATAAGAAGATTACTGATGACAATATGGTTTCTATTTGTTTGCTTCATTTTTATCGTACGTGCACGTGTTTGTTTTTGTGGCCTTCCATTGTGGTCGAATTCTATGCTATCGGCTTTCTTCTTTTCAATTATGATTTGAGTCCGATGTTATTTCCTTGGATTTCCGTTTTTAAATTATATTTCTCTCCTTCTTTATGAAGTTCAATGTAAACGCAAAATAAATAAATTGCATCAGCCGAATCCATCCAACTTATTTATAAATCAAAATTATAACATCGCATGAGGAAAACCAAGTCTTGAATAATTTATAGAATTTGAATATAAAACAAAAACAATACTAATCTTTAAAAACACAAAGGAACATTATTCTAACGTTCACATAATACTTGAATAAACCCTAACATGAATCACACCATAATAACAATTCAACTTCAACTTGGATCACTTTCACACAGTACTCAAACTTCACTCACATAGGGATGATTCAACAACATCCGTGCCGTCCATCGTTCGCGGGGATCTCTCGCCAAGCACTTTCTCAAGAAATCCCTCCCAATTTCCGTCACGGCGCAAGGTATCGGCGGGGTCATCTTTGTAGAAGCCAACAGATGAACCATATCAAGTCTTGGAGTACACTCCAAGACATGCCACGCACTTTTTGAAGTATGCATCTCGATCACAATACAACCCAAAGACCATATATCCAGCGCAGGCCCAATCTGTCCGAGCACCACCGATTCCGGTGACATGTAACACGGGGTTCCTCGAAACCTGTTCTTGTAGTCATCTAGAATTATTACTTCGTCAGGCTCCTTAGTCAACCCGAAATTTTGCGTGCATGTATCGAAGGCCTTTCAGCATCATCTTAGTGTAGATTCTGATGTTTATATCCCGTAATATGAATGTTTGGATCAAGTCCGAAAGTGTGCCAAAAGGTGCATATTCAAGAACTAGATTGTATAATTGCATTCCTCTTTCGACCGTTACCTTGTGGCCAAAGCAAACAATGATTTCGGGACAGTCCCCAAGATTGGCAAGGACTCTCTTCTCCTTAAAGAGAGAAGTGGATAATGCTAGAAAGCTTGTTTTCACAGCAAGTAGGTGATTCAACTCATTAAAATTTGTCAAAAAAGTTAAATACACTGCACCATATGAACCACTACCAAGAAATCTGACTCTACGCCAAACTATTAAACCTGGAAATAGATTCCATGGAACACTAGAAGTGGAATCCATATTGGACACAAAACACAACACAACGCTTAAACCTAGTTAGCTACGACCAGCAAAAGAAAATCTATCATCTTTAGATGTCTAACAGTTTTTAGTGCTTCTTTACGTATGGGGAGGAACAATATATATATACACAAAAAATGGTTCATCTATGTACGAGTCCTATTCTTCTTCTTAGTCCGAGTCATATTTTACTTCTAAGAGTTTGAAATTTGTACTCTGGATAAGCTGTACCGAATTTTTTAGTTTCCTTCTTGTAACGAAATTCTATTTCTAACAGGAGAATATTTCTGCCCTAAAAACAATGAACAAAATAGAGTAATTTGCACATTTGCCCTCTCAATTTGTAGAGTTTTAGCAACTTAACTCCTTAAACTTTTAATTTTAGCAATTTACCATCCTAACTTGTAAAATTATTGCAATATGTCCTATGTTATTAAATTTGCTCATTTTTTCATTAGATTTAAGGGATTAAAAGTTAAAAAATTAAAAGATTTGTGTTACATTTATATTGGAACGTTGAAGTTAGCTGTCAAACGTAGTTTTTCAACACTAATTTAATACAATCATTATCAAAATGAGGCATATTGCAATAATTTTACAAGTTGAGAAGGTAACTTGTCAAAATTAAAAGTTTAGGATTAATTTGCTCTAACCGTACAAGTTCAGGGTAAATGTGTTAAATACCAAAAAAAAAAAATGTCTATAAAGAAATATGTAAGAAACGACGCTAGCAAAAATATAGCAAGGTCGTTATAGGTATAAATAACTAGAAATAGAACAATAACGGAAGCGACATCAAAAATATGTATCCTTATTTTTTGGGTAAAAGTTGAGATATGTATCCTAATTATTGGTTAATTAAAAGAAATTAAACCTTCTTTTACTCTGGTTTTTTTTTCTTTTTTTTTTTTTGGTCGGGGGAGGGGGAGTCTTTTGTTTTCTTCTTCAAGCTCTAGAGTAACAAAAGAAGAAAGAAATAGAAAAAAAAAAAAAAAAAAAAAAAAAAAAAAAAAAAAAAAAAAAGCCATTACATTACAAACCAACATTTCTTACAATAACTAGTACATTATTTCTAATCCTAGAAATAATTTTTCGGACTTCTCTCCCTCTTTGCTTCTTCGTCAACTATTTTTTCTGTACAGAACGTGTAACATAAGCAGCTATTCCTATAGCATTTTCTTCATCATTGAAGGAAAGTTCTATATAGATGAAGGCGATTTTCTTCATGGCTTTAGATGTACTTTACCTTTTTCACTTGAGCAAGATGATGATCAGGGGAAGGAGTTTGTTGAACGAGTAGTGAAACGACTTCATGCTTTAAGCTTTGACATGAGAAGTTAACACGAAGCGCCTCAATAATTATATCGACGCAAGACAGAAGAATACTCAGAAAAAGCAGCGGACAAATTCAATGTATAACAAATTCTATATCCAAGTGGGTTTTCGATTTCGATGTCAACGTTGAAGTTGTTCACTGATCTGTTTAAGTATTTGACTATCTTGTATCGACATATGTATATTATTGAACTATACTGGATGGCTAACTAGAAGTCTCAAAAGCTTAGAAGTTAGAGCAAAGAAAAGAACGAACAACACCTCGAGGAAAATAACGTTATTCTTTCTGCTGAAAAAGGGGTACGAGATGAGAGAAAAGCCGCAAATAAACCAATTTGCAGTTAGGGTTTCACAATCATACTCAAGTAATTTCTTCCCTAGACATACAAGCATATAATATCAGAAAACATTTAGAATCCTATTTTCTTTAATTTCTTATTTTTTTTACTCCGATATATAAGGTGGAATCCGGTTTTAAAAAAAAAAAGGATAAACTTTTGCTTATTAATTTCAAAAAATATACGCTTTCAAGCGTTAAGAAAATGTACACTTTCAATTGTCGCTGTAGTACAGAGGTGAGTATTCCTGCCTGTCACGCGGGCGACCCAGGTTCGATCCCCAGCAACGACACTAAAAACTTTTAAGTTTGTAAGTGTATTATATCAAGTTTTGATAGTAAATGGTGATTGAGTATCGTCCCTACAGGAATTTGGTGTTAAATTGTCACTAAGTAACGTGATTATTGTAACTCAACTCAAAAACAAATATAAATACGAAAATAAAATAATATATGAAAATTCGTATGCACAAATGTACTATGGACTTGACTTCATCCTATCATTTATATATTCATCATATTTAGCAATTGCTAACCAATTCCACTCAATTCATTAATCTTAAGTTTTCGAAAGTAATTTCACTCCCTCTCCTGAGTGCTGAGTAAAATAATACGTAAAACCCAATTAAACAATATCTCTATTAGCCTAACCGAATCAAGCATCCATTAAGCAACCTAATTTTGATTACCCGAATTAATTGGCCTCTCAAACTTAACTAACTCTAGGTTGTGTTTTCCTAATTCTAACATGTGAAAGTAACTCTCCCAAGCATAAATCCACACATCTATATCATAATCTATGAAAACACAAATTAGAACAATTAACATAGAGAAACATAAATAAATTAAATGGAAATCAAACTAACAATTGGTAAAATATTCAAAACATAGTTTAAACAAGGTTACATCAAGTCCAAGAATAATAATCTAGCTCAACATAGAAGAATTCATAACCATTTCGTGTTTGAGCACTGTAGTGCCGCTAAGTGCTTTGAAAAAATCCTAGTAAAATTGGCGCAACTGCTGTAGCGGATGGATTTCCCTGCTCTCGGGAAGGAAATCTACTGCAGCGGATGGATTTCCTGCTGCACGGGTGTGTGAATTTGATGAGGATTTTCACCTTCTATATGGTAGAATTAGTATTTAGTGTTTTCATAAAAGTTGTAGCTCTATTTCTTATCTTTCCAATGCCACTAAGATCACCTCATTTAGACTTCGGATGAGAGAGTTATGTCCTAACTACTGAAGTACATTCCAAAGTCAAATTTTCACTCTTTTTATTCCATTTTAATTTCAACCTACAAAAACAAAATAAAAAAACATTAAACTAACAAAAATACTTGAAAACTTACAAATACTCAAGCTTAAAAGTATTTGATTTGTGAATAAAATACTCACTCACTACCAGCTTTCCTAAACAAAGTTTACATTATTTTAATTTATTTATTCTTTTGGAATGATGAAAAAGAAGGACATTAAGCAACAAATAACAAAATGGTTCTTGTCATGGGTAAATGATTAACACCTATTTAGTAATCCAATTATAGAAAAATAGTAAACCAAATATGTCCTTTAGCAACTAAACAGAAAAAAGAAGCCAAAGACCAAAGAAACATAAAAGTTCAGTAAATAAAATAAAAGATGTTAGTAAAATATCCTAAGTTTAATAAAACTTTAGAAAATAAAAAAGGTACTAACACAACTCGCTCTCTGCGTCTCCTTGCAGCCCTGACCTCAATTGCCTCATTTATAAGCTGATCAGCAGTGATCAATTCTAATCCTAATTCAACTAGTTTGAGGAGAAGACGTATAAATAAAAGGTTGATTTTAATAGAACTCTCAATATAAAGTTGTTAGGTATTTTTATTAGTTGACAATTTATTGGCAATCTTGTAAAAATTCAAAAAACAGGTTCAAGAAGATTTTGTATTGCAGAAGAAGATTCAAAATCAGATTTGAAGTTAAAGTTGCAAATTTTGTTGAGTTGAGATTTGGAGAGATAAGGATAAAACTTTGGTCAAAAGAAGATAAGACATTGGTTATTTGAATTTAAATGAGAGATAAAGTTGGCATGAAGATCAAGTTATTTTCGGATTTGAATTTTTGACTTCATCCGATTATTGTTAGGAGAGTTGAATGGCTTATATATATATATATATATATATATGCATTCACGTGAGCTACACAATTAAGCTTGAGCTGCACATGAGAATTGGAACTTGAAATTTAACTTGGTCAAAGAAAAGTCAAAGATAACTTGCTATAATGAAAGATAAGGTATTTACGTAGAGATAATGAAGTTGTTCAAAATTGGAGATTTGAAAGTTTACTGCATTATTGGAATTGGAGATTGAGAAGATAATGTGAAGATATTTTGGAGCCTATCTAGGAAAGAGAATCATGGAGATAATAGATTTTATCGAGAGTGGATTTGAATGAGATTCTCTTGACTTTATTTAAAGGCTTTGTTTCAGAGTATATGGGTATGGACTTAATTGAATATTGGTGAGTTGAATATGTGTTTACATTTGCGTTTTCCCAACTCATTATTTTGTGAGTTTTTAGGTGTTTCTAGGAGTTATTTATGTGTTTTCAATTTATTTTGTAGGTTTGTTTCAGTTGGAGTCCATTGGTGATTTTTGGGAATTTTTGGAGCAAAATTGAAGAATGGGCACTAAGGCTTTGTAAAGGGGCACCTAGGCTTCGAAGATAGAGGAAAAACAAGTTTTCCAGTACAACAAACCCGAGAGCAAAGCGCCTAGGCACCATAAAGTGGAGCCATGGCGCCAAAAACAAGTTCTCCAGTACTACAAACCCAAGAGCAAAGCGCCTAGGAGCCATAAAGTCGAGCCATGGCGCTACGGAGAAGAAAATCGTAAATCGTAATATTACCGAGCAGCGCCATGGCGCCCAGGGACAGAGCCATGGCGCCACTTCAAATTTCTGAAGGCCTGTGTTATGACGCCGCAACGCCATTGAAGCATAACCATGGCGCCACTTTAGAATTTTCATGTTTTAATCTCTAAATAATTACCAAAAGTGCCATTATGACCCCGAACCTATAAATAGGAATTTTTAGACTCAATTAGGTCATGCTGAGACTTAGAAAAGAGAAAGGAGAACTTTTCTACTGTAGAGGAGAAGACGAATCGCCCGGGAATGGAATTCTGCTTCAATTCGTCAAAATAGTTTCTTCTTCTCTTCTCATGTTTAAGAATATTGTTAAGATGTTTTATCTTTTCATTATGTTCTAAGTTTCCTATTCTAGGGCTACGATGTAGCCGGATCATGATGTTTTGAATTATGTTATCATATCAATCGAAGAATTATTCATCCTAGTTGAGTTTTCATCACTGCTCTTAATGCTTCTAATTAATTGGCCACTAATTTGATGATTAGTTAATTCATAATGAAACCGGAAGGAGATTTATGTTTTTCAATCATTGTGTTGAATTCCATTGATTGCATGTAAGATAGGGATATACTTGCATGGTTGGTGTGGTTGCTACATGGAAATCCATAAAACTTAATGACTCTTTAATTGTTTGAAATTCACATAGGAATATAGCGGGTTAGCCATTAAGGGGATTTTTGATGTAACTCGGAAGGGAGCATCGATTAATTTAGAGATTTTTGACTGTCAATTAAGGGGAATAATTTAAGATTGATTAGATAGATAATTCAAAGCGGAATGGTTTGGTGAAATCAGAAACCCTAGAGCTTGTTAATATTGAATTTTGACAATTACTTAAATTGTTAATTAGATTATTTAGTTTTATTTACATAAAAATTCTCACTTGCTTGTTTCGTTCAAATAAAGTTAGTATTGACACAATTTCAGTAATTAATATTTTTCAGTCCTCGTGGGACGATACTCATTTCTACGAATTTTACTACTTGATACGATAACGTGCACTTGCGTTTGCGAAAATACATAACAAATATCTTCCGAGAAAAAGTCTGTGAATTTGAGAGCTTATTACTAAGAAAATATTCAGAGAAACGTCTGTGAGTTTTTGTGAGCCTAGTGCGTTATTGAGATCGTCATTCGGGAGAGGGATTTGTTGCTTTCGGGAGGAAGCTCTGTCGGACGAAGGGAGTTCGCCGTGCAGTTTAGAAGACGTGTGGTGCACGCTAAACAATCACTGTGGAGATTAGTCACAGCGGCGTCATTTTCTAGGAGGGGGTCCTTGAGTGAATAAGTCCGTCCGGTGTTTGTAATTTCTGGAACATAGTGAAACTGTTTACTGTCTGGGTGTGGCCCCGCAGATGTAGGTGTGCGCACCAAACTGCGATATCATATTGTGTGTTCCTTTACTTTCTGCACTTTATTTTACTCGAGCAAATAAACGTAATTAAACCGGATCTTAATTAATTAAGTCGTGTTCCAGACAGTGTTCCAACATCATCTGGAACACCAGACGTAACATCCGATCTATCAAAAGTGTCCTATTGTAATTAGAACGGCAATATAATTTGTTTTTTAATAAAAGTCCTATCGAGACACAAGCTTACAAACTAACACAGAGATTAACAAATATAAACTTAAAGGCCTTTAATTATAGACTCTGAAATCCTTCTCACTATGAGTCTTAGTTAAAAATGTATATACTAGATAAAAACATATCTTAAGCCTAAAAAAAGACTATAAAATAAAGTAACAATTAAATAATAAATAATCCTAAGCTAAATCTAACTTCCAATTACGTAAAATAAATTAAAGTCTTATGAAGCAAAAACTCCCTTATTTTACTAAGCGTGTCCCACATGAAGGAGTCTTTATTAACCGATTCAACACTATTTCCATTAAAAAAAAATGGTGTAGAAAATCATAACTTAACTGTACATTATC
Source organism: Morus notabilis (assembly GCF_000414095.1). Taxonomy (NCBI): domain Eukaryota; kingdom Viridiplantae; phylum Streptophyta; class Magnoliopsida; order Rosales; family Moraceae; genus Morus; species Morus notabilis. Next base: position 496,680 of record NW_010358172.1, on the reverse strand, counting down.
ATTAACAAATAATAAAAAGTGAGTAAAGTATCATTCCTACGAAAATTGTGTTAATTCTAATTAAGTGTTGAAATTGGTTAATTTTAAAATTATTTAAACGACCAAAATTAAGATTAAAATTATAAAATAAAAAATAACAAAAATAAAATCAAACTCCTAAATTTTCCTAGTCTATGACTCACCAAAATTAATCATATATGAAAATCCTTATTTAGATTAATTATGTTTATTTCCAATGCTCTTTGAATTTCTCTAAACATCAATAATTATGTTTTAAGAATGCAGACTCTACATCTCTTTTAAGATTTTAACATGTTGAAACTTATTAAGAATAGGAAACTATAACCATTGCACTAGCCTCATATGTATCTCTATCATATGAGAGCTAATGACATCCTAATCATGGGTATATTTAATTATCACTTCTCAGTCTCAAATTAAATACCAAACTATGTAATGGTTGATCAGGTAATCACAAGCATTAAACACTGAATAAAACACTCAACGTAATTGGGAGTATGTTGCGTGATTTTGTGCTCGTAAGTGCACAAATCGTCTCAAGTAATAAAATATGTGAATAAGAGTGTCGATCCCATGAAAAATGTGTTTAATTTTCATTAATTACCAAATGCTTCTCCCGTCATGTTTTATTGTAAAACCCTAATCTAAAACTAAAAATAAAATCCTAAAACTCTAAAAATAAAATCTTAAAACTCAACCCCGTTCATTTCGCTGATTCGAGTTTTGCTACAGTAAAAAGCTCTCACAAACAATCACATCTAACTTTTTTGCTACAGTAAAAAGCTCTCACATAAAATCACATCTCAACTCAAATTAAAAACTCGAATCAACGAACTAAACGGCCCTTAAAAATAAAATCCTAAAACTCTAAAATCCTCCAGAAATGCTCAAGAATGAGCTGATTCAGAATGGGCATTAAAAAAAAAAGGCCCCAATTGCCCTTTATTTCCCACACTTCCACGCGCAAAGGGTAAAGAGAAAGAAGCTTAGGTCTGGTGACTGTGTCCTGGACACGTGGCGAAGAACAATTGGAGACGGAAAAAAGTGGGAGCAAGGAAAGGCTGGAGTCTGTTGTTGCTGTAAGCTTGGACGCTCCTCTTCCCCGGGAGTGAAGCCCACACGCTGATCTGGGCCTTCCGTTTCTTGATTTGACGGTTAAATTGGAGAGTTTAGAACGGTTCTCAGTCGCGCGCATTGGTGGGATTATTGAAGCTGATTCCAAATTTCGAATTTTCAAGGATTTTCTTTGCAATTGTGACCCTATTTTGCTTCAAATTACATAAATGAAGAAATTAATTATTTTGGAAGGAAAACTAAAAAAAAATATTAAACTAAACAAACTAAAATAAAATAAAATAAATCTAATGAAAATCTAAACTAAAATAAATTAAATCAAATGAAATAAAAACAAATGAAATTAAGTAAAACTAAAATAAAAGGTAAATTAACTAATTTAAAATAAAGTAAAATAAAATAGCTAAAAAGTCTCAAAAACTATTCAATTTAAGTGAACAAAAATAATGAAATAAGTTTATTTTACAGAGTTATCAGAGTAAAACATGAACTAATTAAAAATAAGAAAAAAATCTAAATCATCATAATCCAACTACATTGTAACCCAAAAAAGAAACTAATTAAACAGTGGCTTTGGCATAGTTAAAGAACAAAGATAGAAAATCAAAAAATAAAACCGATTAAAGGTGTCACGGGTCTTCAAGTTTCTTCTTCTAAATCTTCTTCTCCTTGTAGCATCAAAAAAACCTTCTCAATCCTAAATAAAAACTAAATAAACTAATTCTAAAAAGTGACCTCAAATTCCCAAAACTAATGAAGGCCCCGTTCATTTCGTTGATTCGAGTTTAGAATTCGAGTTTTGCTACAGTAAAAAGCTCTCACAAACAGTTACATCTAACTTTTTTGCTACAGTAAAAAGCTCTCACATAAAGTCACATCTCAACTCAAATTAAAAACTCGAATCAACGAACTAAACGGACCCGAAGACTTGCTTCTCTAATGAAGACTTGCTTGCCCCGAGGTCTCCTCTTCAATTTTCGGCTAAAAGCTATTAAATAGCCCTTTTGAATTCACGTATATTCGAGAGGGATTCTTTCATGCTTTTGGAGAATATTCTCAATATTGTGTCAAGAGATATGATAATTTATGAAATTTTACATTAAAAATTACAAAATCAAACGATAAAGTTGTAAAAACTACGATAATTTGTAAAATTTAAATTTTACGATAATTTATGTTAGAACTTAAACTCGAATAATTCATCGTAAAATTCAAAATTTCACAAATTATTGTTCGAGTTTGTAAATTCTAATTTGTATATGAATACATATATTCACATAATATAAAAGTCATAACTTGATTTTACTGTTTATAACAAAATACCAATTATAATTACAATGATAAATAAAAAGAAAACGTTGCATCTGTTCGCGTTTTCTTTTCACAAGTTTGCTTCCTTTGTCTAAAACGACGAATCATTTAAAGAGCATCACTTAGAAGCTTGCAAGTCTTTAGCCAAACAATTATAAAATGGTCCAGATGTCGTTTCTAATGGTTAACGAATAGCATAAATCCTATACTCTGATACTGATACAGCTTTTCCCATTTGAGAAATTGTGAATTCTGAAACGATAAGTTAACTGTTTTATTCCAAAAACATTCCAAAAACAAATTCCCAAATTAAGGACTTGACCACTTGATTTTGGTGAATTGAGTTCATGGCATGCTTCGCCTTAACGTGGTTGATTACAAATAAATAAACAAGACTGAACTTGTAAGTGAAATACTTATTCTTCTTGCTGAAATCTATCAATTATCTTTTCAAGTATTGGTTTGTTGATGCTCAATGCCAATTCAATGCAATATCTCGATCTTTTTATGCTTAATGAAAGGCTAAACTGTTTTCTCTAGAGACTGAACAAAACACAAATTGCATGAGGCGCCAATTCAGAACCAGAACCAAGTTATAATTTTATACAGGATTCGAGCACTTGTTCCCCAAACCAACAAACAAACTGTAAAAATAGACGAAAAAGAACTAGACTGCTTTGCATTATGGAAAAAAAAAAAAAAAAAAGAAGGAAACGATAAGTACATTCTAACAGTACTTATTACATGAAAGTTGAATGTAGTTTCATTTCAGTTAATGTAGAGATGTGTCTTCATCTAGAGAGAACATGTCCAAATAAGAAGGATTATCCAGCATCATTTTGGCTACTAAATAACAGGCAATTGACCAACTTTGGAACACCCTGCAAACATGGACTAACAATCAGAAGTACTCGCATAAAAAGAAAGAAAAAATGTATCTTTTAAAATTGATTAAAAGTAATGCCAGGGAGTTTAGTATATAAAATACGAATAAAACCAATATTAGAAACAATGATTAATTTCTACTTCTTTGCCTGCCTACTTGAATCCACTCATACATGTAGCCTACACATGTAGCTTTCACGGAGTAAGCAACTTATCCAGCCACTTTTTGTCCCTAGTTTGGCCACTTTTGATGCATTACTGTGAACTCCCAGATCCCTCTTTTGTGACGATGAAATTGAGAACTCTTAATAACAAACATATACAAGAACAACCCGTGTAATGTTTCTGCTACTATCCTACTTTTTTTCTGAATTTTTTTTTTTTAAAAAAAGGTGGAGAAAAACACAAATCTATATTTTCTCAAAAAGAAAGGAAAATACGTTTAAGGACCGTTACCATAGGATTTAAACTCATGAGTTCTTTTCAATGCTCGTATATACATGACGTTAGAAGATAAAAACTATAAGGTCTTGTATATCACATTTAACTTTTTGTGCTACAGTTAAAAGCTCTCAGAAAATATCACATCTCAACTTAAATTAAAAACTCGAATGGTTGAGATTAAAAACTCGAATCTGCAAAGCGAACGAGGCCTAAATCGGAACTACATGTAATGAAAATCTTACCATTATATTGGACGGTCAATCATACAACAGGCGTCAGAACACATTAGCGAATCCCCCCGAAAGACAAACTGAGAATGAGGCGCAAACCTTTCTGGCACTCAGCAAGTTCAGCCAAGGAAGAGTCTCCGTAGATTTTGTGTATGCCCCGAGCAAGATAATCCACCAAAGTCCTGAATCAACAGGAGCGACTCTTCCTATCGCACTCTCTCCGAAATCTGCTGTTAGAATCTCTGAATTCCTGATCGGATCATGGACAACTTTGAAACTAGCTAGCATGACTCCTTCTGCCATCGGAAACTTATCTTTTTCTTCCAAGATTGAATACGCATAGTAGTCGAGATAAAATGTTTCACGATTTCGGAATCCCGATTCCTCAGAAAATAAATCGCACTTGGAAAAAATTCCCTAACAAAAACATGCAACAGAAATGGAAGGAAAAGGGCACATAAGAAGACGTACATATCAAGAAATCAATAAAGGGTTAAAGAGAGGAAAAAAAATTACGTTGAGTTGATATAAAGATCGAGTTCTTTGAGACTACCTGATCATAATTTACCTTTTCTTCAGAATCATCTAGTGCAGCAACTGTCCCAACTGGTTGGCCTTGTAAGAATACCACGGCACGCTTAAAAGCTTCCCTGGCCTTAACCAGCATTGAAAGAGATTCAAAGCTGTGTTGTGAAAACCTCTCCATATTAAGAGGTCTCTTCGGCCACGACGTGAACTTGGAGAAATCAGTTTCTCTAGTCATTCAACACTTTCTAAAGAAAACGAAAATGAGAAAAGTAGAAGAATCAAGAAAACGCATTGGAGAAGAAAAACAGAGAAAATGAAGACTCGTTAACGAAAGAAAGAGAAGAAAAATTAATAATTTTCTGCAAGTTTACAGAAAAGATAAGAGAGATGAAAACCTCAAATTAAGTTTTCTGCAGAGTTGCGAGACTTTGTCCTGCTTTTTTCCCGTTAGAAAAGCATATATTTATAATTGGCGGAAAAAAACGACCAAAAATATGGAAAACGACAAGAAATAATAAAATCATGAATTACTTTCACAATTGCCCCCTACTATGTATCATGTTTTAAATTGCCCCCTAATTTTTCAAAACCGTTCAAAACATCCTTTAATGTCTATAAATTCAATCAAAATGTCATCTACATCCATTTCCGTCTATATTTGTTGACGTGGTATGATATCAAGAGGCACACTGAAAAACATCAGATGTTGCATTAAAAATTGAACGGTAAATAGGGGGCATTTATATCAATGCTCAAAATCTAAAAAATATTAATTAGAAAATATTAATATGATTATGACATATTTCTCAACTATAATCAATAAAAAAATCAATTATAAACTCTAATTGCATTAAAATTAAGATGTTTTTAACAAAAAAAATTGTATTGGGACCATAAAAATTTAATTTAAGTAACGTGATTTTTCAAAAAAAAAAAAAAAACAATGGAAACTTAACGCTGTGATATTGTTGGTGGACCATTATGTACAAACTTTTTTTAAAAAAAAATTTAAGGTCGAAAATAAACAGAGATTGTCTTTTTTTCTAGTTAGAAAATAGATCAGATAGTCTATTTTGTTGTATAGAAATACCAATTTCTCAACAACAACCAAAAAAAAAAAAGGAAAAGTCTTGTATTTGAATATCTTTTCATTTTTCATTTTTTTAATCGTGCCCACGCCTTGCTTGCTTGTAGAAAATTTGAAGTTCATTTGATATGTGAGTTTGATAGTTTGATATTTAACCTTTTAATACTCTGAATCTCATTTATGCATTAGGAAAAGCAAGCACCAAAGGAATTTTTTTTATCATTATTACGATATGTATCATTTTCTTTTTTGGATAGAAATTGAGAAATGTATCCTAGTTCTTGCAAATTGCAATCAAACCTTTTACCCTCTTCTCTCTCTCGAGCGGGTAGTCTTTTGTTTTCTTCTACAAGCACTAGAGTAACAAAAGAAGAAATAAATAGAAACAAAAGCCATTACATTACAAACCAACATTTCTTACAATAACTGGTACATTATTTCTAATCCTAGAAATAATTTTTCTGACTCTCCCTCTTTGCTTCTTCATAGACTTTTTTTTTTTTTTTTTCCTGCACAGAACGTGTAATAGAAGCAGCTATTTCTATAGCCTTTGTTTCACCCGCCTCCCATTGATATCGCTGCCGTCAAGAACAGCTTCATTTCCATGCTTGGAAACGGCAACGTTGGCTATATATTGCAGAAGGTCAGTCATTACAGAGGGACAACTTTGCTTCAAGTATTCGAAACCGTCGGTTTCCATCACAGCTGATCAACAAAAAAGATTAGAATTATATTATGATCACAAATTACAGTTTTATTTTCTCTATAAAAAAAATACAGTTTTATATAGTTGTAAGATATAATATAACCAGAAAAGGCATTATTACGCTGAGATTGAGAAATTACTTATGGTTATAGTCAATTCAATTAAATAACACCACTTAACACAAAATGAATATCCAACAATAGAATAAAGCTTTACATCCTTACAAGCAAAATTCTCACTGATCATGTAGTGGATTCTAATTTCTAAGAGATTTTTTACTATAGCCTTGAGATTCACAAATATTAAGCATGGATAGTCCCGATTATTACAAAAAAATAGAAATTAAAAAAAGGCTCACCTCCAAGATTTTCAGGCATTGCAACAAACTTGAGGCACACGGCTTTCAACTGGAAGCAGTGATGCTGTTCTGCCAGCGCTAATGTTGTTGCCACAGTATTGATAGCGACATGTTCGCAGAGACTTGATTCACATAGCAACCTGAGCCTTTCTAAGCCATAGCGATCTGCTGCTGCAAGCAGATGCTGGGCCATCAAAGTAGAAGCCCATTTTGAGTTCAAACCAGTAAGCTCTTCTACGTCGGGCAGTGAATCCCAGTATATAAAATGAAGCAAAGCCTGCACATGGGAAAATAAAGTAAATTGGCAAGTCATTCTTCGTACAAAATAGTCAACTTACATCATGTACCTCAATACATGGAGGCTAAGCTTGACTGTCTTGTGTCACTTATGTCAACTAAGACAGTGCACTGCCAATCCACCTCCCCTTTTCCCTCGGGAAAAAATGGAAACAAAAAATCAAAAAGAAATAAAAATGTGCAGCGCATAGTAGCATAAAAATCTGGAAAATGACCACCTTCAAACAAACCATCATCTTCAAACAGACAATTTTACAGAATAATCATCATTGAAGGAAAGTTCTTTATGGATCAAGTTGTGAAACATCAAAATTTCAATATCCGTAGTTTCGTCCAATTCATAGAGCAAATAACCACAGCAGTCAGTTCCCATCCGCCACGCAAATAAACGGCAGAAACAATACAAGTTTGCTGAAAAACAAAAATTAGAAAAGTGTTATACCTTAAAGACTGGAGCCTCCATATCTTCAATTTTTATGCATTCGGTATTCTGATCCTTCATAGGACCAAAAAGTTGGGCCCGGAATACAGGTGATCGTGCTCCTAGTACTAACTTGTGAGCTGAAAAATGTTCACCATAGACTTCAAACGTTACATCAGTTCCCTTTCCACTTTCCAGTAGCTGCCCAAAATGCTGGCCAATGTTAGATGGTGGTATTGCTATGGAATAGGTCTTAGGCCCCTCCGTTCGCGACTTCACAACACCAACAATACAGTTAACCGACAGACAATCATCTTTAAGATAGTCTGACGTCTCCAAGGCAGTTCTTTTGAAGAATCTCTTATAACCCCTGCATCATCCAACCGTCCATTAAAACGTGCCCATTTAAGCAACATATAGAAAATGAGCAAGCTAGATTCCCAGAACAAATGCAGACACGAGAGATATTTAACAATCCCACAAACATTACAATCAAAAACATGATGACAATAATTCCCGGTAAATACGCAAACAAAAGGAGAATCTTTATCACAACAGAATAAACAAAGAACTCATACCAACATTTAGATAGCTAAATTTCCACCCAAAGAAAGCAATGAAAACGAAAAAGCCCATAATTCTTGTAGAACTAAAACCGCAAAATTAAAAACCATCATAAAATTCACAATGCAAAATCTACAAACAGAAATTCCAACCAAAGAAATCATTAAGAACTGAGATCAATCGACGGCTGACCACATGCTACCGCGGTACTTGAGCGTGTAGGGCCCACTCTCCAACATCCTTCCGAAATGGCTGTGAACCTTGTGCCTCTCCCTCCCGCTCTGGTCCAATAGCGTCAATTCGAACAAAGCCCTCACGTCCGTACCCTCGCTGGCGAGCGCGATGAACAGAGAAACGTACGTGGCATTGTCCTCGGCGCTCTTCCCGTCGGGGTAAAAGTAAATCGCCCACGAGTACCCGCCGACATCGAACGTGTCGGAAGCGATGTACTTCCCAATCCCAAGCCCCTTGGACAGGGAATAACCATTGATCTTGAAATGGTGAGTCCCGTTTACGGTCTCGGTGATCGACATCGAAGTGGTGGTCGGCGGAGAGGCACGAGACAACGACGAAGACGACGACGAGGGCTTGGAGGCTTCGCGGAGAACCTTCCCCATGCCCGGTCAGCGAGAATTTGACCAACCTGAGCTCGAATTCCGAGAACAAAATTGGGATCGGGATCTAGGGTTTCAATCGAAATTAAAAGCAATTGAGATGGAATCTGAGTTTGAGCCAAAATTTGGATAACCTCGGACAGGGATTTGAAGAATCTCTCCTGTTCGGAGAGGTCTTGTCGGAAAATGAGAGTTTGGTGAGAAAATCTAGGGTTTCTTTTCCTGAAGGTAATGGGTTTCTCGAAAGTGAATTTATAACAACGTTTCTGTACAGAGAAGGAAAGATAACGAGAGAGAGAATTGGCAGAGAATGACTTACGAGTTATGATTTGGGATTTAAAATAAGAAAAAAAGAATTATTTTTTGGCCATTGAATTATTGCTGGCAAGCCTCCTGCAAACAGCACTTTACCAACGTCGCTAAAACAAGGCTACTCGCTGCCTCAGACAGACACGTGTATCGAAGTAAAAATTGCCTACCGTCTGTCTTGGAAAAAAGTCACCGCTGCTCGTCGAAAAGAAAGAAAAAGTAGCCGTTGTTGAGGCTTGTCCTTGCATTATTACGTAGGAAATCTAGAGAAATGTCCAATAAGTATTAGAGAATTTTTATGATATTTCTTCTATTTTAAAAATATCAGTATTTTTTTATTTATTAATTGTTAGATTTATATTATTTTTTAATTTGATTTAATTTTTTTATCAAATTTAATACAAATTTAAGAGTTAATAAATAAAAAATACTTATATTTTCATAAAAGAGAACACCAAAAAAAATCTCAAATATTAATTTTCTTTCTTAAAATATTGTGATTTTGGTCCCTATTTTCTTGAAGAAAACTTTAAAAGAATGCCCTTACCTGAGAAGGCGTGAGAAGTTCTATTATTTATGGTGCGTTTAATAGATGGATTCAAAATTATAATTCTGAATCTTAATTCAGAATCAGTGTTTGTTTATAATTATTTAAAATTAATATTTGGTTTAAACGATTCTGAATCATAATTCAGAATTTGATGTGATGTTTTAAACTAACTCAAATTATAATTCAAAAACCACTCAATCTTGATTCAAAGTGATTCAAATCCTGATTCTAAATTATGACTTCAGAATTATAATTTAAACTCAAAATCATAAATAATGATTCTGATTCTAAAATCATGATTAAAATCACTTGAATTTAAATATTTGTACCAAACGAATCCTTATTCTCTTTTTTAAAATATTGTTATAGTTGCCTGTCATTATCTTTTTTTTTTTTGTAATATATTAACTTAAAAATACACAAGATATTATTTCTCAACGAAGAGAGAAGAAAAGCAAACATTTCTGTCGTTATTCAAGTTGACCGTTTGTTGTGGCCTGTGGGGTTTTTTTTTTCTCTCTCTCTTTGTTAGTCGCTATTATGGCGGTGCCGGTGGGGTTTGAAGAGACGCGCCATTCCGCCACGCGCGGTCGTGGGGCTAGCTTAACTAGAACACAAAATGATGAACTATGGCTGCTTTTGCAAAGTGCTGGTTAAAATATAGTACATAAGGCCCACGATAGTTACTGAAGACACCAATATCTGACCACCCCGTTCCAAATATAGTAAAAAAGATCGCTTTCCTTCATATCACGATTCACAAATAAGCTCGGGAGTTAAGCTTATGGGGTCCACCGCACTTCTTCACTTGGACGATGTTTTCTTTCCGGCCAAACAAGGCCATTATACCTTGCAATTTCAAGGAATTTGGATGTAATTTACGCGGCTACATATGTTGGAGGAAGTTTTGAGAATGTCATCAACATTTTTTTTTTCTTTTGCTAATTAACAAGAATATTTGATGTAGGACTAACGTTCCCCCCAAAATTGTAATTGAGAGGAGATGCAACAGTGGACTATTAAGGATCACATCCCGCGCATATTTCACATTATAACCTGCAACTGATTCAGCTTTCGCTTCTGAGAGATCAAACGGAGCTCGATTAGTTTCTACTAGACGAGAAATGAAGAACATAACCAATACAGGGAACAAGGGAATACCGGACCATATCTGCTTTTACGCCATGACAATCTCACTCGAATTACGGGGACCTACACATATTAGTACAATATACCAAGGTCCCCAGCCAGATTCACACGTGCAAGTTTCCCTGCATGTGGCTCGTCCGTGTTTTCCGAGGCGCTGCCTGTGACTCAGCATGGGAGAAGGGTATAGTCAAATCTTTTAAACATTATTTAGGAATAGGATCATATTTAGAATCACTTTTAAGAACTATTCGTTTAAATACTTCGAAGAATGCTGTAAAAAAATGCTCTCTCCAAGGTGCATCTATTAGGAAGAATTTAGAATCTGCTGCTCTAATATTAATTGATGTTGGACTGGTGATATTATTCCTCCTAAAAATTGTAACTGATGGGAGAGACACAATCAAATTTTTTAAATACCATTCAAGATCATACTCGAAAACTCACTACAAACATTTACTTGTTTGGCTCTTACTTCTAACAGTCCTTTATGAATTCATGCACGCACCCAACAAACGAGCTCAACTTACGCACTTCTTTAAGATTCAAACCGTGTGGACCGCTTCTTAAGTTTAAATAGAAAAATACAAGCATCGTTATTTTTATCACTCTCTTTGTTATTCGCTACATTCATTATTTGACACGTGAATTCTACTAATATGATACATTATTATTTAAACAGAAAATGAGATAGTAGAGTTCACGTGTTAAACAATAAATACAAAGAGTTACAATGAGAATGACAAAAACAGTGATGTTAACATTTCTCATTTAAATATGCTTTTGCATTAAGACCGCTATCCATTATTATGAGTGATACATTATTGTACGTATAATATAATTATCACATGTTGAAACACAAATTATTAGTTTCAATATCTAAAGTTAACACGTTACTGACACAAATACAATTGTGCGACCACAAATAATAAAGGAATTTCTCTTGTAGGATCAGAAAAAATGAAACTATCAGTAGTTTTATTTTTTTTCAACCGTTAAATATGTATCTAAAACTGTCTAATATGCATATTTTTTCAAATATGTATCAAAAACTGTCTAATCTACATATTTTTTCAATTTTAATTGATTTTAACCATATCTAATGATCAGAAAATTGATTTTACTAGTAGGACGGCATACCGTAGACAGTCCCAAATAATAATCGTATAAAACATTTACTATCAAACAGCTTACTACTACTATCTCTATGGATGGTCTCTACAGTCAGACGTTGCGGATACCATACACATTTTCACTACGTCAAGACACATTTGTCTTCTCTACATATTTGTAAGGCATAAAACTTCTGTTGAAAACAATAAGGCAAAAGAGAGGCAAAATTGTCAGAAAAATTAAGCCATGGAAAGAGTCCAGAGACCCATTCATATTTGGTTCTTCTGAGACTATGGTCACACAATTTGACCAAAAAGAATACGGAAACAAAGGGCATTACAATTTCCTTTAAAAAAGGGCACAGTAATTGTCATAAAAATGAGCTGACAAGAGGTTGTTGCGATACCATTCATGGAGATACTTGAGAATACTTTTTATACGGATAATCTTTGACCTTCATAATAGCCGGTTGGTATTTCCAAATTGATTACAACATAACGAAAGGTGGTCTAAGTTTGACCAAGGTCCTATGTTGGTGCTTCTCTACTATTATTGCATAAATTCACTGTTCTAATGAGGTCAATTAGATAATAGTGTTAAATATTATTTGTATCATTGTTATTATTTGTATTTATCTTTATTAGGGGTAGAATAGCCTTTTTGTTTTTTCTGTAAGTCTATATAACCTTATTTCTTGATGTATATCATTATGCAATTCAATAATTAGAAACCCTAACCTAGGTTTCTCTCAGTATCGGTTCTTAGATTTCACAAATAGAACTTAAGAGGATATTTGACATGATATTGACACAAAATTATGTTGAATCTAAAACGGGGAAAACTCAAAGACTTAGGCCAAAAGAATAATAAATAGAGCTAGAGTTCATTGTCAAGTGAATCTCCACTTTTGGAGCATGGTAAATGATAATATAAGTACTTGTGTAAAAGATTATATATACATATTATTGTCTTTTCAGAATAACATGTATCAAAATATATCATTTTGAGCTCTGCCGGTTGTTGAATGCTTTAATGGCTAAAGTATTGAATTTGAGATTGACTAAAGGAGAAGATTAAATATGATCTTGACCAATGGAGAAGAGGAAAGGAGGTTTAACTAATGGTCTGCTATCTTTTTAATTGTGACAGCTACATTTCTTCTCGTTGCCATCATTTTCTTTAACACGCACATGTATATATATATATATATATACATTTATATGTTATATAATGATGGCTTTGAGGAAAAATAAAATAAAATAAAGATGATTCAATTAGTGGAACATTTGATATGGTTGGTGAAGTTTTAACATGGCAGCAATTTTGGTCAAAATGGTAGAGTTTGAATTGTCTCAATCTGGACAGTGAAACTAAAATTAACAGCCCAACAATTATAATATTTTATTTTACTTTTCCATGGGTTTGTATGCATAAATTCTGATGGTATCATCGTGCGTGCATGCAAAATTTGTCGGTAATATTTTCTTTTTCTTTTCTTTCTACCACCTCACAAAATTAAAGTACTTGCATGCCAAAAAGGACAATAAACTTATTATAACCATATTCGTAGTATAATATTTGAGGTCAAACTGGACTAATCAAGGGGGCTAGACACACCAATATAATTTAAGCAAATAAATTTCTTTTTATGTGGTCCGAGCATCGCTTATTTTAAACAATAAAAATGAGAGAGATTATTTTAAACACTAAAAATGAAAGAAACTCACCATATTTGTTCACCTCATAAATATGAAAAGATTCTGTAACACCTCGAGAAATTAAACGAGATTAATTATGATAATTAAGATTTATGAGTTTGTCTAATCTGGTTTAATTAATTAATTTTTAAGTAATAAACATTTCTGACTTATAAATTTAAATATTTTCAAGGAATTTAAATATTTTCAGTAATTACATTTTCACCCCAGAGTGTGTGTAGACACATTTTCTGAACTGTCATTTTAAATATTTTGACACATTTTTCTTTTTCTTTTATTTTTTATTTTCTTTTTCTTCTTTTCCTTTTTCCTTCCCGTGCACTCTCTCTCTCTCTTGTCGTTCTTCACTCTCTCCCTCTCTCACTCTCATTCTATCACTCTCTCTCCCGTTTTCTCTCGTAAATCAACCGGATTTCGAACCAAAGAAGAATTTTAAGGAGTTTTCAACATCAAGAGAAGGATTTGAGGTAAGATTTCTGAAAAAAAAAACCTCTCTTAAATCTCAAATTTTTCAGATTAGAAAACCTATTTTGATTCAAAATGGATTTTCATCGATTTTGAGTAAAATCATGGTAGAATTTGGAAATATTTGGTTCTATGGACTTGATTTAGTAACTAGAACCTGGATTTGGTTGTCTCCCCTTGAAATATTTCAAATTGGAATTCAGATTGCAGGTTTTCAGACTGATTCGGTGAGTTTTCTTGCATTTATGTTCTCCACTGGTCGACTTATACGGTCAACCGGATTGCACTCCACGAGTTGACCGGATTGCACACCACCGGTTGACCGGTGGTGATGCACATCTCTGTCACCGGTCAACCAGTGTACACGGGGTTTTACCATGTTTTGTCCAAAAATGTTGTTTTGACATTTTTGAAGAGAACCCAAATTAGCTTCATTTGGGGACCTAAAATAAATGGATTAGCATCTTTAATCCATGTTTTGAGATTAAAACCCTTGGAATGATGATTTGAAACATGAAATGATTTATGAAATTTGAAATTTGATTAAGGCACACTAATAGGAAATCAAAGAGTATAATTGAGATTAAGTTGCTTTAGGAATGAGAATTGGATCCTAAAGTGTTGTTTTGTGTCAGTGCTAGCTGAGGACTCGGATTGAGGGGCTTTGAGGAAATGAAAGCCGGAATAGTGTAACGCTAGTCACAGGTTTGGTCCTTGAGAGGTAGGATTCCTTATCCCTTTCTTTGTTAGCCTGATTTCAAAAGAGTTTTAGCATTGCAAATGTTTTAAAGAAATGGCATATTTGTGAAAGAAAAATATTTTAAAACAATAGCTTGATTTTAGCTATTGGAATTATAATGAACTATTTCTGAAAGTTTAATGAATGATTTCTTAAGATAAAAGATCTTGCGAATCGGTAAACCGGCTGATGGCCTAGATAGGATATGGAGAGTATATTTGTCACGCCCCCCAAACGGGGTGGGTGACGTGGAGCTCGATTATGGATTAATAAAGCAGATTCCCAGACCGGGCCCCACACTTAACTGCATTAAAATATAAATAAACTACTACAGAATCCAGGAGCCTCTGACACACAGGGCTCCACCCCACAGGACATACAGTATCATACATACATGTTCATGTAAATAATCATTACAACAGACATCAACTACAGTCTAGTTAGTCCAAATATTACATAAGTTTACAGAATTTCTCAAATTCCTTACATTTGTATCAAATGATGACCATAATCCTCACTTGATTCCAACAGCAGCACAACTCAGCTGCTCCGTAGCAATATCCAGCTACTGTGCACCGCTCCTAGAGTCTCCTGGGAGGGGTTTAATACATTTAAAACATAAAACGTGAGCGAAAGGCCCAGTAGGATATAATTTGAAATAAACGTTATAAATAAATGAATAATAAATGTGCGAGGGAAATATATAAATGAATAAGTAAATAAAATAAGACATTCAATCCCGATGAAATAGCCGGAACCTCACATCATTTTCTCAAAGGAAATATAACTGTAAATAACCGTTTTACAGGCTTCAGCAAGTAATTAGTACAAATTACTTACCTAACCAAGTGCCTCGCCTACCCGAACCGAATTTCGGGTTCTGCCCCCGAGGATGCACTCTCCGCATCCTATCTAGGCTTACAGCAATAGACTCTATTACCAGTTCACAAGATCTCTTTGCTTAAGAAATCATTCATTAACATTTTGAAATCGTTAATACAACCCCACGAACTACTCAAGCCGCGGGCCCCATGACTGGACAAGCCATGAGGTTCCATGACTAAACAAGTCATGGTTTTCAAAGCATTTTTTTTTTTACAAATCAATCCCTTTCTTTAAAACATTTTCAAGGCCAAAATCCTTTTTGAAAACAGGCTCACAAGGAAAAAGGGATAGAAATCCTACCTCGCACTATCAAACCTGGGACTAGCGTTGCCTTTTCCGGCTTCCGCTTCCTCAAGCCCCTTCAGTCTGAATCCTCAGTGATCACTGATGCAAGACAACACTTTAGGATTAATTTTCATTCCTAAAGCAATCCAAATCTCAATTTCCAACCAAGATTTCCTATTAGTGTGCCCTAATCCATTTTCATGTTTCAAATTATCATTCCAAGGGTTTTCAATCTCAAAACAAGGATTAACGATGCTAATCCATTCTTCTCAAGTCCCCAAATGAAGCTAATTTGGGTTCTCCCCGAAAACAGAGGTCAAAACAGCAATTTCAGGCCAAACAGGGTCAAACCCCGTGTCAACCGGTCGACCGGTGACAGAGCAGTGCAACACTACCGGTCAACCGGTAGTGTGCACACCGGTCGACC
>NW_010358172.1:475635-479954 GCF_000414095.1 Morus notabilis | reverse complement strand
AAAAACCATCAAAATCCGGTTTGAACCAAAAATAAGTTTTGAAATCCGAAAACGTGAGATTCAAGAGAGGTTCTTTCAGTAATCTTACCTCGAATCCTTCTCTTGACGTTGAAAACTTCTTTAAATCTTTACTTGGTTCAAGATCCGTTTGATTTGGGACAAAAATGAGAAAGAGAGTGAGAGAGAGTGCACGGGAAATGAAAGAGAAAGGAAAGGAAAAAGGAAAAAGAAAAGAAAAAGAAAAGGAAAGAAAAGGATATGTGTACAATATTTTAAAATAACAGTCCATAAATGTGCCCATACACACTTCTGGGTTAAAATAAATTTACTGAGAATAATTTGAATACCTTGGAACTATTTAAACTCACACGTGTCAGAAACATTTATTAATTAAACTCAATTAATAATCCAGATTAGACATACTAATAATCTGAATTACCTTAATTAATCTCAATTAATTCTTCAGGGTGTTACAGCTCCACCCCTCTTAGGTAATTTCGTCCCCGAAATTAAAGCCTACCTCAAAGTGTGAACAGATGCGGATACTGCTCCTGCATCGTCGTTTCAAGCTCCCATGTCACTTCCTCAACTCCATGGTGCTGCCATAATACTTTTACTAGAGGAATCTCACGATGACGCAGACTCTTTATCTTCCGGTCAAGAATCTGAACTGGTGCCTCCTCGTACGACGCGTCATACTGTATCAGAACATCAAATCACTCGTATGACGCGTCATACTGTATCGGAACGTCAAACCACTGTACTATTGTTTCCGGCTCAGGTTGACATTTCCGAAGCATGGAGACATGAAACACGTCATGCACGTGAGATAGTTCAGGCGGTAAGGCCAATCGGTAAGCCACCACTCCGATTCATTGCACGATCGGGAATGGTCCCACATACCTTGGTGCAAGTTTCCCTTTCACACCAAACCGAACGACTCCCTTGCATGGGGAAACCTTTAGCAAAACAAAGTCGCATTCCTGGAATTCTAAAGGCCTACGCCTTCTGTCAGCATAACTCTTCTGACGACTTTGAGCTGTCAACAGTCGTTCCCAAATCACAGCTATCTTATCATTATTCTCTTGAATGACTTCCGGCCCAGTGCTCAATCGATCCTCTTTTGGTTCCCAAGGCCTACGCCTTCTGTCAGCATAACTCTTCTGACGACTTTGAGCTGTCAATAGTCGTTCCCGAATCATAGCTATCTTCTCATTATTCTCTTGAATGACTTCCGGTCCAGTGCTCAGTCGATCTTCTGGTTCCAACCAACACACAAGTGACCTACAAGGACGACCATACAGAGCTTCAAACGGTGCCATACCAATACTGGCCTGATAGTTGTTGTTATAAGCAAACTCAGCTAAATGCAGGTATTTCTTCCAGTTCCCGCCAAATTCCAGAACACAAGCACGAAGCATATCCTCCAGAATCTAAATTACCCTTTCAGATTGTCCATCAGTCTGAGGATGAAATGTTGTGCTGAAGTTCAAGTATGTTCTCATGGCTTCCTGGAAACTCCTCCAATACCTTGCATTGAAACGCGTGTCATTGAAACGCGTGTCACGATCAGACGTGATAGACAGCGGCACTCCGTGTAGCCTCACGATGTGTTCTAGGTACAATTCTGATAGAATCTTCCGACAGAGCAGTGCAACACTACCGGTCGACCGGTAGTGTGCACACTGGTCGACCGAACAGGTCGACCGGTCAGCCTGTAATCCGGTCAACCTCATAGGTCGACCAGTTTCCATGTGATTCAGTCGACCGCACAGGTCGGCCGGTGGAACCAGCTGCGCGAGAGAAGCTCACAGAAATCAGTCCAAACCCTGTAAATCCAGTCCTAAATTGAAATATTTCAAAAGAAGACCACTAGATCTAGGTTCTAGGTCCTAAAACAAGTCCAAAGAACCCAAGATCTCCAATTTCTACTCTAGTTTTGCTCAAAAACCATCAAAATCCGGTTTGAACCAAAAATGAGTTTTGAAATTTAAAAACTTGAGATTCAAGAGAGGTTCTTTCAGTAATCTTACCTCGAATCCTTCTCTTGACGTTGAAAACTTCTTTAAATCTTTTCTTGGTTCAAGATCCGTTTGATTTGGGACACAAATGAGAGAGAGAGAGAGAGAGAGAGCGGGAGAGTGAGAGTGAAGGAGAGAGAGAGTGTGCACGGGAAAGGAAAGAGAAAGGAAAGGAAAAAGAAAAAAAAGAAAAAGAAAAGAAAAGAAAAAGGAAAAGGAAATGACATGTGTCAATATTTTAAAAGAACAGTCCAGAAATGCGCTCATACACACTTCTGGTTTAAAACTAATTATTAAGAATAATTTAAATACCTTGGAACTATTTAAACTCACACGTGTCAGAAACATTTATTAATTAAACTCAATTAATAATCCAAATTAGACACACTAACAATCTTAATTACCTTAATTAATCTCAATTAATTCTTCAGGGTGTTACAGTATCCTTGGGGGCAGAATCTGAAACCCGGACCGGGCCACTAAGGTGGTGTTAAGGTTTGTTGTAACACCCCAAAGAATTAAATGGGATTAATTAAGGTAATTGAGATTTATTAGTGTGCCTAATCTGGTTTAAAAATTTATTATTGATTCATAAATGTTTCTAACGTGTAAATTTAAATAATTTCAAGGTATTGAAATATTCTCAGTAATTATATTTGTACCCAGAAGTATCTGTGGGCACATTTTCTGGACTGTCATTTTAAATACTTGGACACCTATTTTTCTTTTCTTTTTCCTTTTCTTTTCTTTTTCTTTCTTTTCCTTCCTTTCCTTTCCTTCCCGAGCACCTTCTCTCTCTCTCTCTTCACTCTCTCTTCACTCTCGTTCTCACTCTTTCTTTGTCTCTCTCTCCTGTTTTGATTCAAACAACCAAAACTCGAACCAAAGAGGAATTTCAAGAAGTTTTCAATGTCAAGAGAAGGATTTGAGGTAAGATTTGTGAAAACCTCTCTTGAATCTCAAGTTTTTCGGATTTAAAAACTTATTTTTGGTTTGAAATAGATTTTGATTGATTTCAAGTAAAACCATGGTAAAAATTAGAGATCTTAGGTTCTTTCGACTTGATTTAGTACTCAGAACCCGGATCTAGTGGTTTTCCTTTGAGATATTTCGATTTGGAACCGAAATTGCAGGTTTTTGGGCTAATTCTGCGGGTTTTCCTCGCCCTGATGTTCTTCACAAGTCGACCTGTGCGGTTGACCGGACTGCATTAGTTATACCGGTCGACCTATGCAGTCCACCGAAGTGCACACCACCGGTCGACCGGTGGTGTTGCATTGCTCTGTCACCGGTCGACCGGTGTACACGGGGTTTGCCCTTGTTTTGTTGAAAACCCCTGTTTTGACCTCAATTTTTGAGGATGACCCAAATTAGCTTCATTTTGTTGGGAATGGTGTCCTAGAAGCATGAGATGTAATAGGATATTTATTATTTATTTAATAAAAGAGTTTATTCATTATTTTATGTGCATATATTTATGAATATTTTATGAATATCAATAAAAATTCCATGATTATTTATGTAACCTTAAAACATTGTATATAAGTGTTATATACGAGAGGATAATGTTTAAGGATAATAATCAAAAAGCAATGTTCATAATGAATTTAATTAAAGTTTGGAATCTTTAATTAAAACATTATTAATACATGTCATTCCCATTTAGAATGGAACGGTGTTATCCGCACTGTTAATATGGTGAGATATTGAATGAGTGTATTTCGCATAATGAGATTATGTGGAACAAGGACACAGACACAATATGAATTTCTAATAATTCCATTAAGTATAGAAATTCTAATTGAGTCTACCGATGGTCATATATAGAATGATCTTAATCCTGAGTTCTTAACAGACTCCTATTTATGGATTCGTGTCTTTTGATTTACTCGGTACGGATTCTGAGATCCTGAATCATATTCCTTGTATTTTGGAGACATGATGAAGTAGGTAGCCGGGAATGTTATTACACGAGATGGAATCCATTCCTTCTTAAGAAAGAAGTAGATAAATAATTCTCTTGAGGGTTGATTCGGTACTTGGACCAGTAGGAGCTCCGATTCATGAATGTGTTTTATGAATCACTGTCCATTAGAGAATCAATGATACTCAAGGATAAAGAAGTAATTAGAGAGGTTAACGGATTTTACCTTGCTCTAATTATGAATTATTTATGGAGGATTGATCTATATGCAATGACTATATCAAACGGACACTTCACAGTTTAGAAGTAATTAATATCTATAATTTCGAGAGTGCAATTCCAAGTTTATAGTGGAGTAACTATTGGAATTAATA
>NW_010358172.1:466297-475416 GCF_000414095.1 Morus notabilis | reverse complement strand
TAAATAATGTGATTATTTAATTTTGAATTTGAACACATCTAGATTTATCCATTTAAACTTATTTGATAAGTTGTTCAATTTAGAATTCAAATTAATTTAAGTTTGACTTAAATTCGAATTTGAATTTGAAATAAAATTGGACTACAGGATAAAGGATGATTTTCTCTTCCTTCCCTATCCAGTATTGGTGCCACACACAGGGATAGGAATCCCTAGCATGGCCGGCCACAAGGGATAAGGGATAGAGGAGAATTTTGGTTCGAAATTCAAATTGGAGATAGAGATTGGATTCTTTCTAGAAGTTTGACTTCTACTTTATAAATACTATTTTTGAGACAATTTTCGGAATGATTTTTTGCCCTAATTTTAGAGGTAGCCGAAATTTCTCTATAGAAATTTTGGAAACAATTTTTCAGCCCTAAGAGTTAAGGCTGGCCGAAATTCTCAAGATAGAAAGGAAAGAAAAAATTTTTCTCTAAAAATTCCACATCGTGCATGTGATGGTGTTTGTGGAAATTCGAGTGTTTATTGTAACCCGTTTTGTCTCATGTGTGCCCACACACACGTCTTCGTAGATTCTAGAAATTGACGTGGAAGACATTGGTTTTCTAAACACAAAGATTGGAGCAAGGACTGTTCGTGGTCAAAAAACTCAAGTTATCATCCGAGTCGGCTTCCAGGTATTTTTCCTGATTGAGTTCTTGATATATATATATAAGTTAATGAGATTAATTTATTCGTGTATAAATTAATATAATCTATAGAGTATCTCAAAAGTTTTATGAAAATTTTTGTTATATACGATCCGCCTCTTCCCCGCACCACCACGCTTCCGCAGCCGGATTCGATTCGGCAACCAACACATTTGGGGACCTAGAGTGAATGGATTAGCTTCTTTAATCCATGTTTTGAGATTAAAAACCCTTGGAATGATGATTTGAAACATGAAATTGTTTGTGAAACTGGTAATTGAATTATGGCACACTAATAGGAAATTGAAGTGTATAATTGGTATTAAAATCGCTTTAGGAATGTGAATTGGATCCTAAAGCGTGGTTTTGTATTAGTGCTAGCTGAGGACTCAGATTGAGGGGCTTTGAGGAAGCGAAAGCTGGAATAGTGTAACGCTAGCCAGGTTTGATATTTGTGAGGTAGAATTTCTTACCCTCTCTTTTGTGAGCATATTTTCAAAAGAATTTTAGCTTTGTAAATGTTTTAAAGAAAGGGCATGTTTGCAAAAGAAAAACATTTTAACCCCGATGGCTGGTTGTAGTTCTGGAGAGTATAATGAACTGTTTCATAAAGTTTAATGAATGATTTTTTAAGATAAGAGATCTTGCAAATCGGTAAACTGGCTGATGGCCTAGATAGGATGTGAAAAGTGCGTCCTTGGGGGCAGGACCCGAAACCCAGCCCGGGGTGATATGGCTTGTGCATGTGGTTGTGTCAGTAATTTATCATAGTATAAATTACTTGTTGATGCCTGTAATACGGAGATTTTCAGTTATATTTCCTTTGAGAAAAAGGATGTGAGGTTCCGGCTGTTGTGATGGAACTGAATGTCTATATTTATTCATTTAATTATTTATTTATTTACTTGTTTACTCATTTATTTACTTATTTACAAAGTTATTACAAAATATATCCTACTGGGCCTTTCACTCACGTTTTATATGTTTTATAAATATTAAACCCCTCCCAGGCGACTCGAGGAGTAGTGCGGAGTAGCTGAGTGAGTTACTACCACCGGATTTGGTGACGATTGTGATCATCCTCCCTGTGTACGAATGTAAGAATTCTAAATTCTGTAAACTCTGAATATTTGGATTTCTAGACTGTGGTTGATGTCTGTAATGTTATTTACATGTTCATGTATGTACAATACTGCATATCCTATGGGTGAAGCCCTGAACGGTGTGAGAGGCTTAGTTATAAACCTCTTGTAGTCAGTAATTTATTTTCAGTGAAATATGGGGCTCGTTTGGGAATTTCCTTAATTTTTTATTCATAATCGCGTTTAACCCCTAATCGAGCCTCCACGTTACCGACCCCGGCTTTGGGGCGTGACACTTGTGCTTGTGCTTGTGTAAGTAATTTATCATAGGATAAATTACTTGCTGATGCCTATAATACAGAATTTTCAGTTTATATTCCTTTTAGAAAAAGGATGTGAGGTTCCGGCTATTGTGTTGGAACTAAACGTCTATATTTATTTATTTATCTATTTACTTGTTTATAAAGTCATTTTAAATTACAACATACTGGGTCTTTCGCTCACGTTTTATTTGCTTTATAAATATTAAACCCTTCCCAGGCGACACGAGGAGTAGTGCAGAATAGACGAGTTAGTTGCTACCATCTGATTAGAAAAGGATTGTGTTCATCCTCCCTGTGTACAAATGTAAGGATTGTAAACTCTGTAAACTCTAAACTTTGGATTACTAGACTGTGATTTATGTCTGTAATGTTATTTATATGTTCATGTATGTACCATACTACATATCTTGTGGGTGAAGCCCTGAACGATATTAGAGGCTCAAGTTTTAACCTCTTGTAATCAGAAAGTGCGGGTGACCTCGTAACTTTCTTGTAATTTATTTTCAGCTAAATGTGGGGCTCGTTTGGAAATTTCTTTAATATTTTCCCTTTTGATTTTGATTATTATGTTTCTCAATGTTTAATTACTCTCCTAATCGCATTTAACTTCTAAACGAGCCTCCATGTTACTAACTCCAGCTCAGGGTGTGACAGATTACATCTCTAATAACTAAATAAATGAAAAAATTACATCAAAAGCTATTATCTTTACATTTATGTCACCCAATAATATAAATATAACATTTTTATTGTTCGATTGACCAGAAAACTATCCCATTAAATTATTTTTTTTCCCAACAAAGATGATCCGACATCTCCCATCTGTTCTTTGGAGATTTTTCTAATAGACTATCAATTTTTTTAATCAAAAAATATAGTGATAGACTAGATGACATAAATATAAAGTTATTAATTAGTCGCATACTAAATAATCGGAGAAAAAAGACAAATATCTCTTAAAGCGTATATGTCTAAATTTATACTCCTTTATTTTTTATTAATAACCCTTTTTAATCAAATAATTACATTAATTAGAGGGTATTAATTCAAAATAACGTGTAAAATTTCACTCATTTACTCTAAGATAAGTTGGGCAATTTTCTTCTAAATAAATTTTCTCTAAATATTATTATAATATTATTAATTCAAAATCAGATTCACACACATATTTGGGTAGACAATTGCGGGTCTAAGCCAAGTTTGGGCCTTGCATTAGTGGGCTCTTAGTGGCCCTCTCCACAGTTTTTTATCACAAATAGTAATCAAGTGCAACCGTTACCACGAATTGCACACTCTTTTCTCTCATCACAAACCACAAACCCGTCAGAGAAAGTCCGATAAAGTCGTTGGTATTGAATATCAGCGGCCAATATTATCCGATTATGGTGAAATGAGACAAGAAAAAAAATGAACCAGATTCTCGAGGTGACTCCAAGGAAGAAGAAAACGACAGTCTTTTTGTCTGTCTCGAGTAATCCAACCTGGAATCCGATTCTCAACAGGCCATGAGTACCACACAATCAAAGATCAGAATTTTCTCGTCTCGATCCGGCGATTGGATCACGTTAATCCCCCATCTTTTGTGATTTTCGTAATTTTTGTGCTGAAAATCTTTGGAATTTTGAGGTCCAAAGATGGATAAGTCTATGGCAAACTGAAAAAGTCTCCAAAAAAAGAAAGGGAAGAAATTTTGGTCTCAGGAACTTGGTTTCCGAACTGGGTTTCCCTTAAACATGGTTGTGAAGCTGTGTTGTTTGATGGCTTCTAGTGGCTACCATCCTGGAGTAGTTTTGCCCCAACAAGATCAGGCCATCAACAAGGCCATCCAGGTAAAAGAAAAAAAATTTTCAATTGGGTTTGCTTTGTTCTTCAAAATCATGGGAATTTATTGGGAGTAATAATAAAATATGTGTGGGTTTTGTGATTTAAGCTTTTCGTTGTGTTGGTTTATTGTTCAATTATTATGGTTTTTTTCTATGTATATGGTTTCTAAATTCTAATTCAATAGGCTTGTCAAAGGGGTACTATATTTGAGAAAATCATGAAACATAAACTCACTATTCAAGTGGATACAATAAAAATTTATTTGGGTTGTTATTGTCAAAATGTCTCTTTTAGATGCTTGCAATTTTATCTTTTTTTTATGCTGTTTATCGTCTGAATCGTGTTTCAGTTAGTAATTATCATCCTATGTATGTGGTTTCTAATTCAATTATAGTTTCATTAGGTGAATTTTCAGGCTTGTCAAAGGTGTGTTATCTATTCTTAACATGTTTCCTTAGCAATTTAATGCAACTGAAATGCAACTGAACCTGTCCCATCCTTGATTAGTTCCACTCTTTCAGTAGTGAATTATTGATTTACTCCATTTAATTGACCCAGGATTGTCATCCTATTTTTCCGTGTTATGGAGCAAGACATGAGATTATGAGAATAGGATCTCTTAATTTGAGGGCTTATGAGGGTGAGGAGGCATGGAAACCCATAAGTGGGTTGTCTAATCCAAGCCAGTTTGTCAAGATTGAATCAGCAGTTAAAAGCCCTCTGCTCACTGATGTTCAAGGTAATGCAAATCTTTGGTCATGTTTGTTTCGTGGGTTTGAACCACGGTTCAATTCTTTTACGACAGTGTTTTTTCTCACAAAAATTTGAATTTGGTTCAAACTTTCTGGTCTGAATGTCATGATGTTTCAATGTAATACAAGATCCATCTTTTTTTTTTCTCATTTCCCTCACTCTCCTTTTAGTATATATATGTTATCTTTATTGTGATTGGTTGTGGTGTGTAAAAATAATTCTTAATTAGAAGTCTCGGTATTGCTGCTATGCTAGTTCTATATAATCATGCACTTCATAAAGCCTACATAATGATGTATTGGTGCATCCAAACCAATCCAAAACAGACTAGAATGCGATATGTGTATCTGTTACTTCCTCAACCTTATATGATTAGATGGTTTGGGTTCTTTGAGGTGTAGGCATAATTTGTATTCCTTTTAACAGCGCGCGTTTATATGTGATCTGTTACGGAACAAGCATGTAAGAAAGTAATAAGATGAATATGATGTTAATGATAGATTCTAGGGTTTCTTCCACACAACAAGAAAAAGAAAAGACAAAATGGAATCAAGAATCAGGAACTCTTATTGAATTATAGTCAAATGTACATAACCGCAGTGCTTTGAGGGACTGCAACCTCCCAGTTGGCTCAATTGCCAGCTCCTCTCCAATTCTCTCTCTTGATCACCCCCTGTACCCCCTCTTCCCCTCCACATTCCCTCCTAATCTGTTGTAACTAACTCTCAGCCCCCTCAACCCTTCCCTTCTAACTTCCTCTAATCTGTTACAAGCCTAATCCATTACAAGCAACTCCATTTACACCCGTTTCCCCATCCTAACGAAAACCCGTCTGACTAGAGGCTTGGTCTTATCAATTACTCTGCCCCCCAAAAGAGTCACCTTGTCCTCAAGGTGAAAATCCGGAAACTGTTGTTGTATGACATCAAACAACTCCCAAGAGGCCTCAAAATCAGGCAAATCCTTCCACTTGATCAGCACTTCCAATTGGTCGGAGTCAGGAGCAAAACAAGTATTCAAGAGCTATGCTGGTTCGACACGTAACTCGGAGTCCTCAGAAAGGAGATAAGGGAGAGCTCCTGGGAAATATCGGACACTCCAATAGCTTGCTTAAGTTGTGAAACATGAAAAACCGGATGAATCTTGGCAGAAACCGGTAACTGTAAACAATACGCCACCGGAGCTATACAAGTTGCAGGGCACTTCCTTGCACCGTAGTACCGAGGAGATAATTTCTCGTTGATAAACCTGGCCAAAGAACGATGACGATACGGCTGTAGCTTCAGAAAAACCAAGTCGCCCACCTGAAAGTGGACGTCCCTATGTTTGAGATCTGCCCTCATTTTCATACTATGCTGAGCCTGCAGCAAATGGCCCTTCAACTCATCCAAGAGAGCGTCCCGAGACTGAAGTTGCTGCTCCAACAACGAATTGGCAGCCGAGCCACTCTCAAATCGAAACAACTTAGGAGGGTCACGACCATAAAGGGCTCGGAAAGGAGTCATTCCTGCCGCGACATGGTAACTTGTATTGTACCAATATTCTGCCCAAGGAATATGGGAGGACCACTGGGCGGGTTGAGTCGATACGAAACAACGTAGGTAAGCCTCCAAACATCGATTCACCACCTCGGACTGGCCATCCGTTTAAGGGTGATAAGCAGTACTACGGTGCAAGGAAGTGCCCTGCAACTTGAATAGCTCAGTCCAGAAGTGGCTAAGGAAGACTTTGTCCCGATCCGAAATGATGGTGCAAGGAAACCCATGGAGGCGTACGACCTCCTTCACAAATAAGGCAGCCACAGATTTGGCTGAGAATGGGTGGCGCAGTCCGAGAAAATGAGCATACTTAATCGATCAACCACCACTAATGTTGTGTCAAGACCCCCGGATTTGGGCAATCCCTCCACGAAGTCTAGCATAATATCCTCCCAAACCTGAGTCGGAAGAGGAAGTGGCTGGAGCAAACCAGCCGGAGAAAGAGTAGAAGCCTTATGTTGCTGACAAATGAGACAAGCGGCCACGAATGACATGACATCCTGTTTCATTCCCAACCAAAAGAACTCCGAAGCCAGCCGTTTTTAAGTTTTTAAAACCCCTGCATGGCCTCCCACCTTACTGCCATGGAACTCCTTCAGCAAGACCGGAATGAGAGAAGATTTTTTTGGAATCACCCCCTGATTCTTGTAGAGCAATAAATCATTCACCAGGGTATATCCCTTCACCGCTGTAGGGTCGACTAACAACTGAGCCTTGAATTCAGCCAACTTCGGATCCAGAAGCACCTGTTGGCGAATGGTGTCCCAATCAAAAGCTGCCGTGGAACTCAGCCACATGAGTTCCAAATTTGAGGGCTTCCAAGACAAAGCATCAG
The DNA here is from genome assembly GCF_000414095.1 of Morus notabilis. Classification (NCBI taxonomy): domain Eukaryota; kingdom Viridiplantae; phylum Streptophyta; class Magnoliopsida; order Rosales; family Moraceae; genus Morus; species Morus notabilis. Next base: position 468,369 of record NW_010358172.1, on the reverse strand, counting down.
CCACTCGATTCTCTAAACCCGGCTTATATTGTATCTCAAAATCATACCCCAGTAACTTGCACAACCAATGTTGATGCTCCCCACTCACTAATCTCTGGTCTAGTAGGAACTTTAGACTTTGCTGGTCCGTTTGCACAATAAAGTGTCGACCAAGTAGATAGTGACGCCATTTCTGAATAGCAAGAACTACCGCCATCAATTCCCGCTCATAAACGGACTTTGCGCGAGCCCTGGCCGACAATACCTGGCTGAAATAGGCAATTGGTTGTTGTTGCTGCATTAAAACGGCTCCAATTCCGAATCCAGAGCACAAATGGCATAGAGAAATCTGGTAAAGCGAGAACAGGCACTGTTGTCATGGTTGTTTTCAAGCTTCAGAAAGCTTCTTCGGCCAATGGATTCCAATTGAAACTGTCTTTTTTCAACTGTTGGGTTAATGGCCAAGCTATATGTCCATAACCAGCCACAAACCTTCTATAATACCCCGTGAGACCCAAGAAGCCTCGCAGCTCCTTAATAGAACGAGGAGTCAGCCAATCCAACATCGCAGAAATCTTGGAAGGGTCGGCCGACACCCTCTCACCTGATATGTCCAAGATATTCTAATTGACTTTGAGCAAACATACACTTTTTTTTATTAACATACAACTGTTGCTCCTCTAACGTTGCCAACACCAAATCCAAGTGTGTCAAATGTTCATCAAAAGAGGTGCTATAGATCAAAATGTCATCGAAAAATACCAATACAAATTTCCTCAAGAAGGGTTTTAATACCTCATTCTTCAATGCTTGAAAAGTGGCAGGGGCATTGGTAAGACCAAACGGCTTCACCAAAAATTCAGTGGCCCTCATGGGTATGAAATGCGGTCTTCGGAACATCCCCGTCATCCATCCTGATTTGGTGGTAACCAGCCTTTAAATCCAATTTGGTAAAAACAGTTGCCCCACCCAATTCATCCAAAAGCTCCTCAATTACCGGTATGGGAAATTTGTCAGGCACCGTAACCTTGTTGAGCGCTCGATAGTCAACACAAAAGCGCCAACTTCCATCTTTTTTTCTTGACTAAGAGCACGGGACTAGAGAAAGGGCTTGTACTTGGTTGGATTATTCCGGCTGCGAGCATCTCCTTTACCAACTTCTCTATCTCGTTCTTTTAGAAATGAGGATATTTATAAGGTCGAACGCTAATGGGGCCTGTTCCTCCTGGAAGTATGATGCGGTGGTTGTGCGAACGCCGAGGAGGTAAACCACCCGGCATATGTAAGACCTTGGAGTGCTGCTGCAATAGGTGTTGCACCGGTTCCTGAAGTGGGCTTCCTGTGTCGGAATCAACCCGTAATGTGCTCAACTCCAAGTAGAATCCATGTCCCTCTTGTTTTATAGAGCGGAACATCGCCTTGAGAGAAACCATGGTCTTAGAAAGACTCATATCTCCTTTTAAAATCACACCTTCGCCTCCTACTCTAAATTTCATAACATGCGTCTTCCATCCCTCTGAAAGTTTCCAACCACTGCATGCCCAAAATCACATCTACCCCCCCCCCCCCCCCCCCCCCTCTCTCTCAACAATTGTCAAATTCGGTAGAGTCAAAACTACTTCCCTACAAAGTCCTTTTCCTCGAACTGATTCCCCTGTCCCCACTTGTACACCAATAACAGGAATAGCTAACTTTCTCACTGTTTCCAAAGAAATGAAATTATGCGACGCACCAGAATCAATCAAAACAATTACCTCTTGTCGGGCGATGATACCACGAAGCTTCATGGTCTTTGGAGTCAATAACCCCACCACTGAATTCAAGGAAAGCTCGATAACCTCCTGTTGTACTCCCTCTAAAGACTCCCACGGTTGTGCTTTGTCCAGCTCTTCACACTCGGACTCATCCTCATCACTAACCAACATGATCCGTAATTCTTTCTTCTTACACCGGTGTCCCATGGTGAACTTCTCATCACAGCGAAAGCATAAACCTTTCTCCCTTTTTCTCTTGCCATTCGGAATCCGATAGTTTCCGAAAAGGAAAATCTTTCTTTTGAGGCACAGCATTTAAGCAGAGTGGCCGTTCTGCCC
>NW_010358172.1:437755-466285 GCF_000414095.1 Morus notabilis | reverse complement strand
CCCCCTATTGGCTTTTGAGGACATGGTGAAAAATTCCCCGCGAGTAATTCCTGGCTGTTGTGCCCGTGGCCATTTCAACCCAGTCACCTCCCTTCGCAACAATTCATTCTTCTCCTCTATCCGCTGCGCTATTTCCATAATCTCACCTAGCCCAGATGGCTTCAACAGCCTTAGTTCTGCCCGAACTTCAGCCCTGAGCCCATTAATGAAAATCCATTCCAATATCTCCTCTAGAACATCCCTGAGCGGGGCAGTCGTAATTTCGAACCTCCGACGGTAGTCGGCCACCAACCCATCTTGCCTAATCGCCAGAAACTTTTCGCATAAACTTCCTTCCTGAGACGAACGGAAACGCTGCAAGAGAGCCATCTTAAACTCCATCCAATTGAAGAAAGGCCTTCTCCCATTTTGCCATTGAAACCAGGACAAAGCTTCACTGTCCAAAGCTATTCCTGTCGTAATCAATTTCTCTCTCTTTCTGTACAGCGTTGGATTGCAAAAAACTGTTCCATCCTGAACACCCAACCGTCTGGGTCATCTCCACTGAAAACCGGGCATTCTATGTGCCGCCGGCGGTTAGCCACCCAGTCTTCGTCCTCAAAGGCTTCTTCTCGTCCTTCCATGTTCCTCTTAGATTCTCTGTTACTCCCTTCCCCGTGTGGAAAAACTGCCCTAGCAAAATCCCGCCGTCCTTCCTCTCTCACTCCTCCTCGCCACGCCTCACCGCCGCCATATCCGCGAGCTCCGACTCCACCGCCAGTTCCACCCCCATTCCTTCGGAATCCCTCCTCACCAATCACGCTCCACCAATTGCCTCGGTGCCCTAAGGTTTCCCCTCTCTGATTCCTTATCGACGCTTCCCGTCCACCATCACACCTGAGAATCTCCTCCCCCGCGAACTCTCGCCCAAAATCCCGCGGTCTGCGATCCACCGCGCAAATCTCCTCCTGCGTACCCAAAACGACTTCCGCTCGAGGCCCATCCTTTTCACTGGAATTATTCGACGCTGCTCCGCCGTCTGTCGCCGTTGCAATCGCCTTCGACTTCTCCGGCGCCGAAACTGCCGATGAAGAATTTTTCATGTTTTCCTCCCATAATCGACGAAGATCGATCAGACTTTGAATCAGCTCTGCCTTGACCTCTCTCACCTCCTTCTTCATCGCTTCTCTCATCTCCTTCTCGACGGTTTCGAATCTCTTCTCTGTCTTCCTGGTGCCATAATTTTTTTCCCATAACCTTGCTCTGATACCAAAATGATAGATTCTAGGGTTTCTTCCACACAACAAGAAAAAGAAAAGACGAAATGGAATCAAGAATCAGGAACTCTTATTGAATTATAGACAAATGTACATAACCGCAGTGCTTCGAGGGACTACAACCTCCCAGCTGGCTCAATTGCCAAGCTCCTCTCCAATTCTCTCTCTCGATCACCCCCCGTACCCCCTCTTCCCCTCCTATTTATTCGCCTCCACATTCCCTCCTAATATGTTGTAACTAACTCTCAGCCCCCTCAACCCTTCCCTTCTAACTTCCTCTAATCTGTTACAAGCCTAATCCGTTACAAGCAACTCCATTTACACCTGTTTCCCCTTCCTAACGAAAACCCGTCTGGCCAGAGGCTTGGTCTTGTCAGATGTTAGTCCACTAACAAGTTAAATAAGAGATAAGCCGGGCAATGGGGTCAGTCTACTATATGATTTCCATTTTAGGACCACAATGATTTAAAAGGCTGCGCTGCTGAGGGGAAGGAAGGAAGATTAGGTAGATTTTTTAAACTTTTAAAGGTTGAGGGAAAAGAAGTAAACATGTGAATAATTGTGACAAATTACGAGAGGGATTTTTTTTTTTCTTCTTGTTTTCTTTCCCTCTCTTTGAGTTTGATTGGTTGATATCTATTGATTCAGGCTTTTCTTTCCTTTTCTCATGCTATTATCTTATATTATGTCAGGTTTGTTTATAACTAATGTTTTCTCTAATATTGGTTGCAGATTCTCATCCAAGTTCAATGCTTTTCAGCTCTGTAATTGCTGAACATTGCACAAGACATGAAAAGATTTTGCAGTTCCTCATGTCCGGAGCAACTGAACCAGAGGGAGGCACAGTGGATTTAGCTTTACTTTCTGAGTTGATGGTTTTACAATCATTGAGAATTGATTCTCAGCAACAGCCAAGTCCTCTAATCTACCCTAGTACTTACGCCCAAAAGCCTCTTTTGGACTTTGTTGGAGATCTGATGGGTAGTTCAAGAATTACAATTCACCCAGATGGGCGAGTCTCATTCAATGGTACGGGGACTGAGGTTAAGGATCTACTTTCAGTTGTTGCTGAGTTTTACTTGTCAAAAAGCTCAGCTACGTGGGAAAAGCAGTCAATGCTTGTCCCACACTATAGTAGGTATGTGCGCCCTTTTTACTTGAATCATTTCCATATGCAATGTGCGTAGACATCTATTTATGTTTTTTTTTCTTTTTTTTATCGATGATACCACTGGATTGTGCGAAATACTCTTTCATATCTATCTCTTGTGAATTTGTGACTTTGCTACGGTGGTATTGGTATGAACCTTAAAAATTAGACCTTCATTACTTTTGAAAAAATAAAAAATACTTATATTTGATGAATGGAGTCGCAGGGTCTTTGTCATTATCCGTATGTGAAATGAAGGGCACATGTAACGATTACTTAGTCAGGAATCACTTGTTTCGCCAGACCTGAACATAATCAATTGCTTGATGAATATTTTTTGTATGCTTCTTACATGATTGATCATTCTTGACTGTGATGAAACTCTTTTCTCTTCTTTTATTGTCTGTATCTTTGATCAACATTTTTAAATGTTTGCCATTTCTATTCTTATGAAAACTTGACCCAGCTCATTTACGTTGACCAGGCTGGACAGCAGTGAAATACGAGTTCTTGTTGATGGGAATACTTTGAAGCTTCAAGCAACAACTGTTGCTCCTTTAAAAAGGTAGATGTACAAATACTTGTTTCTGCCCACTTTTCATTCACCATTGCCAACTTCAGTTTTGAGATTCTTTGATCAGTAACTAGCCAAAGAATATTGCAATGTGACTTGAGTCCATCTATTCTTGTCCTCCTAGCAAAAAGTTCAATTATGACATCCTTGCTAAGTTTGGTTAGTTTTGTGCTCAACAGCGCTGAAAAAGTCAAGGTCAAGTCACCAAAAAAGAAGAGTGGTAGAAAGGTATGCAGAGAGCGGGATCTCTACAAGAAGAACTACTTTCACGCATGTGAGAACCTTATATCTATAATGGTTGACAAGAGGAGGAAGCATTGTAAAACAGCAATCCTTTCACTAAAAAAGTCTGGCCCAGAGCTTCCTGAGCTCCTCACTCGTTTCTCTGCCGGCATTGCTGGGACTGGCCTGGCCGTGCTCTTCTCGGTCGTGTGTAAATTAGCTTGTTCGAGGGTACCCTTTTGCACTACAAGACTCTTCAACACCGGATTAGGATTTGGGCTTTTTTGGCTCTCTTGGGCAGTTAATAAGCTGAGGGACACAATTGTCTATGTCAACAAGAACCAAGGCAAGTTGGGTTTGAAGGAAGAGGAAATGATGAACAAAGTGGACAAGAGTGTGAAAGATATCTATTTCAGAGCCGCAACTTTGATGGCAATAGCGGTATTGAGGTTTGCTTGAAAACTAAGCGATCTATTTTCCGGCAAGGCGAATGCAAATGGTACAGGGCACAATTTGACTGGCTGTGTATGTGACAGTAACTGTATTGTTATGTATAGCTGGTTGATGATTAGACTGGGTAAAGCTCACTTGCTCGGCTTCTAAGGTGATGGAGAGGCTCAAGTGAGAAGTAATCACTGAAAATATTTGATGAAAAGGAATCCAAAAGATCTCAGGTATGACATGATGCAGAGTTCTCTAGGGACTGAACTCTGTCTGATCACCAGTCAGCATTAGTAATCAATGTTCTATAACCAATTAGAATTGTGTATTATATAGCAGTGCAGTGAGTTGGCTAGTTAATTATTGTATCTCATACAGTACAACAATTTTGGGCATGAAATTCCTAGATTTATTCTACGAATGCAAAGCTTTTATCAAGATAGTTTGTTTGATATATTGTTTTTTTTTTTTTTTTTTTTTTTACCAATGGGTATCTGGAACGAGCCCGACTAATCGCATGCGATTTACGTCATGCTCTCGGAAGTTTTTGTACACAGATCAGGGTAAGTAGCTAGTATTTGCACTAGTTTCCATTCACAACACGTTCATATATTGTGAATTCTGATAAACATAATTGTTTCGTATGTTTTAGACAACCTCCACTCGGCAAGTCCTGAAAACAAACGATTTATGTTTCTTATTGAATAACTCTTTCAGACCTTTATCATCAATGCTTTTGAGAACCAGATCTCATGCAACATAATAATGTAAAGTTTGTCCAGAAAGATTCCAACAAGGCTGCATTTTTAAACTGCCGGAGGTTCTAATATGAAGCAGAAATATTCAACTTGGATTGGAGATGCAATGTGCTCAACGTTGTAAAGTAAAACGTGTAACAAAGCTTCTGTTATCGACTTATTCGGCATTTGGAACTTAACAGATGCTATATATGTTGTGAATTCACAATCTTGAGCAAAATGTTCTTTACAATGCCCTTACAACCATTTTACACATGTTGCGGCTGTTCTTTCAAAATTTCAGTTTCATGTTTACCATCGATCAGATTCCGCATTTAAAAAGACCCTGAAAAAAGAGGGAGAAGTGCACAATTTCACAACAAGAGGGCTAACTGGAATTTTTGCATTATATTGGGCTGAGGTTTTGAATACAATTATGTTAGCAGGATGTGGTAATAATTATTATTAAAAAAAAAAAAAAAAAAAAAAAAAAAAAAAAAAACCCCACTAAGGTCACTGCAGCCACAGGAAATGGTGGCGTTCTGGTTCATTTAAAAAAAAAAAAAAAAAAAAAAAAAAAAAAAAAAAAAAAACCCCCACTAAGGTCACTGCAGCCACAGGAAATGGTGGCGTTCTGGTTCCAACAGAGATCCAGCAGAAAAGTCATGAAATCCAACTAATGATTCAAAACTGTAAAATACAGCTGCTACGTTATGGCAGGCCAAACACCTGGCTTTAATTGAGTCAGCCCGGGAGTTGGGGTTGCAAACTCCTCCTGAGAAAAGCAGACATCTTTTCGTTGGCAGCACGCCCTCGTTCTAGACAGTGGAAGTAGTCGTCCACTAAAACAAAAAAAAAAAAACAATACTGCTAATCAGAAAATTACTTCATTGTTAAACTCACACTTTTTTAGGACCAATGAGACGACTTTTAGCTCAGGAGACATATATTTCCCCAGCTTGTTCCTATATTACATAGTGAATATTGGCAAGTTGTTGAAGTATGATATGCATATTTACTTGTTTACTAGGACAAAGTTGAGCTCAAGAAAAGACAAAAAAGCTAAGGCTAATATCAGTTTTTACTGGTAGAAAGGACGAAACAGTGAAGATCAAGAAAGTTAAGGGATGAAACAAGAATGACGATTATTAAGAGTTACCTGCCATTGCACCCTGTGTAACAGACGTGATGATCCCATTTTCCATGGGTTCACCTTCTACCTTTGGTGATCCTTCAGGAAGGGCTGAGAGAACTGAGTTTGGGAAGACGAGATATGCAAAAGCCTTCATTTTCTGCCATTATGAAACAGAAACAAGGTAAGACCAAAACTCTGTATACAAACACAATGAGCCGCTACATATGTCCTAAACTGCAAGGAGATATCCAGTAGAGTGAAAGACATGCTATGACCATGGACAAAGTAAATTTAACTATGAAATTCATTAACCTGTTCTTCTAGCTTGGCGGGGTCCAGTATAACATATCCGCTTTCTGCCAGACCGCAACATATTGCAACTGTGCAATCCAGTTATAAAGTCAGCAAACATTCAATAAAGAGAGGGCAAAACTGGAGACAAACATAAGTGTTACTACCAGCAAGATGTTTCAGAGGAATTCCAGCATCTACAAGTGCAGCGCATGCAGCGTTTATGGAACAAGGGAGAAGCTACACGAGGATCAAGTCAAGGTACAAATGACAATTTGAGAGGATAGAGCAAAATTCTGGTAAAAGTTAAGATGTCGAACCACATTAAAAAGCCTCTTTATTACATGCAAAGACAACATGGCTCATTGAATATACATGTCAAACTTGTATCACTTAAAAGAGCTACAAAAGTAGATGTCAACATTCCAAGAATGGTGAACCCCCAAATTATATAAAGTTGAACAAGATTCCTTGAATATATAAGTCAAACTTGTAACTGTTGCTCATGCCCTGATTAACTAAACAGTGAAATACTGATTTCTATGATTTTTTAGAATCTTTAATACGAATTTCAAAGTAAAGCATTTAGGAGAAACCTTTATTTCAACTGTCACTTTTTAACCTTCTGAAAAATACTGTGTTTCCTATAAAAGAGAAACCAAAAATTCCTTCATACAAAAAGAAACATAACGAAATATTAGTAATATAAGTTACAGTGCAAAATAGGTTGAAATACTGCTTTAAAATCCGGTTGGAAAAGCTACAATGTTAATAAAAAGCGTAACCTTTGAAGGATACTGCACCATCATCGTTGACAACCTGCAAAGAAACAGAAAACTTAGTGGTCATAAGTAAGAAGCCATTTACTAAATCAGCAATTTTTGAATACTACAGGCAGTGTATCCAAGGAAAAAAAAAATGCAGTTAGCGGCTTTGATTTACAATTTTTAAGAGAGGGCAAAACTGGAGACAAACATAAGTGTTACTACCAGCAAGATGTTTCAGAGGAATTCCAGCATCTACAAGTGCAGCGCATGCAGCGTTTATGGAACAAGGGAGAAGCTACACGAGGATCAAGTCAAGGTACAAATGACAATTTGAGAGGATAGAGCAAAATTCTGGTAAAAGTTAAGATGTCGAACCACATTAAAAAGCCTCTTTATTACATGCAAAGACAACATGGCTCATTGAATATACATGTCAAACTTGTATCACTTAAAAGAGCTACAAAAGTAGATGTCAACATTCCAAGAATGGTGAACCCCCAAATTATATAAAGTTGAACAAGATTCCTTGAATATATAAGTCAAACTTGTAACTGTTGCTCATGCCCTGATTAACTAAACAGTGAAATACTGATTTCTATGATTTTTTAGAATCTTTAATACGAATTTCAAAGTAAAGCATTTAGGAGAAACCTTTATTTCAACTGTCACTTTTTAACCTTCTGAAAAATACTGTGTTTCCTATAAAAGAGAAACCAAAAATTCCTTCATACAAAAAGAAACATAACGAAATATTAGTAATATAAGTTACAGTGCAAAATAGGTTGAAATACTGCTTTAAAATCCGGTTGGAAAAGCTACAATGTTAATAAAAAGCGTAACCTTTGAAGGATACTGCACCATCATCGTTGACAACCTGCAAAGAAACAGAAAACTTAGTGGTCATAAGTAAGAAGCCATTTACTAAATCAGCAATTTTTGAATACTACAGGCAGTGTATCCAAGGAAAAAAAAAATGCAGTTAGCGGCTTTGATTTACAATTTTTAAAACAAAGCCTAACATTTATGATGTTCCATGATGCTGAGAAATCAAAGTTAAAAACTAGGAAAAGATTATGATTTATATCAAACAAATAAATAACAACTAACTGAAGAAGAAGCAAAACTGCAGTAATAAGGGGAAAAAAAGAGAGAGCGAGAGTAGCGATGAATGGTACACCACACACGAACACCAGGGCAATTTATAAGAATCAAATATATTCACGGAATATATAAGGGGAAAAGGAACTCACTTGTATTATAACTGATGTTGTTGTATTTGGATTGACGGTCAAAATGCAGATACTTTGCAATGTTCTCTTCAATATCATCTCGTACTCCCTTTCCGATTTTCCTAACATATGAAGAAAGTTTAACAAATAGCAATAAGAATAATATAAATATGCATTATATTGCAAGAGAAAATCATACACAAAAATGCATGTGTCGTATCCCATAACAGTGATCAGCAATAGCCAAAATCTCAAAGAAACAGAGAAATAAAAAACGTTTCCATTTGTGGAACGACAAACCAAGCAAAAGCTAAACGCAATTCATTTAAGTTTGATTCATTTCACTATCCATTAAGAAATAATCACTTCCAAATACGTTCAATTATAAGATTTATTCACCAACAACAAGCGTTCCCATCACTAAGTTCTCCCGAAATATTATATAGTTTGTTAAATCCCATTTTCATGTATTTACCGAGAGATTTCCAAACAAGTTTGGATTCACAGCCTCTACCAGAAAAGGGGCGTGTTAAAGACCTAATTTTATATTCACATTAACAAAGAAAAGTAAATAAAACTATATGCATCTTTTCTACCGATCAAAATGTAGCACCACCCAAAAAAAAGAACCTTATACTATTAATAACATGGAAAATCTTATTGAAAGAAAAAAAAAATAGAGTTACCAGTCTGCCCAGTTTTAGGTTTCCAAATAACTTCAATACAAGCCTTCTCAGGGTTTTCGTGCTTCTTTGTTCCTGCTTTTGGTCCATAAACAGCAGCAAGAACTTTGGTATCTCCTATTGAACAAAAAAACTAAACATAAGTTTCTAACAAAAGTAGCCCATTTCAAAACAAGCAAAATCCATTCAGAACCATGATACAATATTGGATGTTCAAGAGAGAGAGAGAGAATTCGGACCCGTTCATTCACTAGTTTGAATGTTTTCTCTAGCAAAAATTCAAATTTTAACCTTTTCTGCTGCAAGTTCTTTTTAACTCAAGTTCTCGATAGTATTTTCTCTCACAAAAATTCAAATTTTAACTTATTCTCCTACAAGTTTTCTCTTTTTTAACTCAAGTTCTCAAACTCGAAGGAGAAAACGAACGACAAGTCAATAATTAGAGAGACGAAAGAAACCTTGGGACCAACTGGCAGAGCCATGGGCACGGTTAAGAACGTTACGAGAACAAGCGAGTGGTCTCAACTGGTTCGGCGTTCGCCCATCGATTCTATCGATCTCCATTGCTATCTTCCGCTGCTGAAAAAAACAAAACAAAAATTGTAGAATGTGGTTTTGGGGGTTTAGGATTTTAGGCTCTCTGATACTTTAGCTCCGAAAACCGTCAGTACATATATAATCAAACTAAAAAAAAACAAAATACAAAAACAAAAGACGGTAGGCTACAAGCCTTTGTCAACTTCAATTGGTGGCTGGCTTTCACGATTTTTTTTTTTTTTTTTTTATGACACAGATGAGAGATGGAGGGAAGGAGGGGGGAGTGAAAGAGAGGAGAGAGAAATTTTTTATTTTTGAAAATTAGGGTTTTAAAATAGAAATTTTGGGGGATTTTTTTTGGATTTTTTTATTAATTGTAATTAAAAATAAAGGTTAAATAAAAAAAATAAATTCAGATTTTTAAGATAATACTAATTAAAATAATTATGCTATTTACTATTTTAAAATTAACAAACTCTGCTATAATTACAATTTTCATTTTTCTGTCCCCATAGTATGAATTTGTGTTTTAGTAGTATTGTGATTATTTTTGCTAATCAAGAGTGTCCTTTTTTTTTTTTGCTAATCTAGTATGTAATTGTCTTTTAGTAGTATTTTGATTATTTTGATTGATATTTTTAATGTATGTATTATAAATTTTATATATCCAAATGGGTGGGTTCAGACGGGAACTTTTCCGTACTATTCATGTTCATTCCCAGTTGTTTACAGTCAATTTTTTACCCTTCCTCATCCCGTCGTATGAGAAATTTTGCCTTTTTTTTTTAAATTTAAGTTTACGTTTGGTGTGTATGAGTAATTCATGGGTACGTTTAAAATTCATTTTAAAATAATTTTAGTTTTTTTTTTAACCTTCTTTTAAAGGCTTTGGTCTAGTCCTCCTCTAATAATACTACTTTTTCAAGTTCTATTTCCAATCTTTGTGAGGTTTCTTGGGAAAGAATGGTAAACGAAGCAGTACATTAACTTTGAAAAATCCCGAATATCTCCAATACCAAACACATTGTAGTGTACCAAAAAAAAAAAAAAAAACTCCTAACGAAGATCATAATGCTCACTACCTTTAACTAAAGAACTGGATTTCAAACAAAAAGAGAAGAAAAGGTAATTCGAAGAGGATAAAGAGAGGAAAGCGAAGAAGACGATACCTCGCAATGGGAAATCTTACGGTGATTGAGCCACTGAAGGAGACAATCTTGGTGGACGTACTTTATGGTACCACGGCAAGCGCAGGGGTACCGGAGAGGGTTTCCCTCCTCGCCGGGATTTCGGCATATCCTACACTCGTTCTCCTCCACCACGCTTCCGCCGACATCGGCCGTATCCGCCGCCGCAGAATCTTCCATTTCCGGCAAGGCGATCGTCGATCGTAAGGTTTTGGCCTCTCGTAGCTATGGTTCTCTGGCTCTCTCTCTCTCTCTCTATGTTTCTCTCTCTCTGGAATCCTTTCTCCCTCGCGAGGGAAGAACATATGCATACGAAAGGTACTGTCAGCAATGGGATACTCATACGACAAAGTGAGTTTTTTTTTTCTTTTTTTTTTCTGGGGGAAAGCGCCAGGAAGATAAAGTGAGGGCTTTGTTTCTCTACTGCTACGTTTTATTATAGGAATAAAGAAGCCAATAGAAAACCGCCACCTCATTCGTTTACACGTGTCCTTTTCAGACGGTCAAATCGTTTTTTTTTTTTTTTTTACTACCGTATTTCCATCACTAGCTTTGATTTCCATTTCCATCAGTAGCTCGATGCTAAAAGGCAAGGCACTGATCTTGTGCCCTTTTCAACGGTCGTAACTATCGTCGCTCGGTCACAATTGTAGCCAAAAATAAAATAAACAAAAAAATAAGTTTTTTCCTGATAACTTTTTTAATGGAAAATTATCCCGATAAATTTGAAATAAATTAATGTTTCGTTCATTTTATCAATTTTAATTTTTAATTTTAAGTTTTTACAGTAAAAAATTTTAAAAAAATGTCACATTTAACTTTTTTTGTTACAGTATAAAGTTCTCAAAAAATGTCACATCTCAGCTCAAATTAAAAATTTAAATCCGTGAAGTGAATGATGCCAAAATGAGAATTTGTTCTTTGTTCAACCGAAAGATACATCACAAACAAAGTTACTAGCTAATAAATATGAAAGGAATCAAATGAGAAATTTTGTTCTTTTATTTCTTTTTTAACTGAGAGATATATTACAAATGTAGATGATTTTTTTTTTAATTACTGATGTCAACTTTAATTAAAAATATTTTTTATTAAATACGATAAGATACCTAATTAACTTTATCCCCATTGCATTGTTTTTCTTTTATTTTAAACTTTTACCGATTTGATTAAATTTACATGTCTTTATTAAATATAATTGGTTAGATAAGATAATCCAACAAGTTTTTATACTTTCAGCTTTGCCAAATGGGACTCGTAGTGTATATATTTCCCTAAAAAAAATAAAAAATAAAAATAAAAATAAAAGGAGGCCATCTTAAGACAAGCTCAAAACTAAAGAACGCGTTTAAAACTCGTTTTAAAATGATTTTATTTTTTGTATGCCTTTTTTTTTTAAATTTAAGTTTACGTTTGGTGTGTATGAGTAATTCATGGGTACGTTTAAAATTCATTTTAAAATAATTTTATTTTTATATGAAAATAAAAATAAAAATATTTTTAATTTCAGACATAAATCATTTTTAAAAATACGTTTAGTAATTTTATTAAGATATTATTTTTAGTATAAAAAAATTTATTAATGTCTCTCTCTGCTCGAGAGAGGAAAAAACAAAAACAAAAAATAAAAAATGATTAAAAATTATTTTTTATTTCTCTCTCATTTTACACTAAATTAAAAAATTATTTTTATTTTTATTTTTTATTTTTAATTGTGCTAAGCGCCGTTTCTCTCCCGTTTTATTTTTTATTTTTTGACAACTCCAAACACAGTACATGTTTCGTTAGATTGTGTATCACACATGTAAAGCAACGTCATTAGTCGTTAGGTAATAGGTAGTTTTGTAAAATACAATATTAATTTAGTGCTTGAAATTCCAAGCTTTGTTTCATTTCTGCGAAGTTTGCATTATTTCTTTTGCAAATCGTGGTTGCAAGACAGTAATAGTTCAGAGAGGTTGGTAGATTTTCTATACTAGCAAGAGAGAAAAAAAAAACAAAAAACAAAACAAACCAATTTTACTACTCTTAGAAGATCTCATTTCACTTGTAAAATAGATAACCAAATTTCAAAAAAAGAAAAATCCTCTTTCTGTTGGGACGTTTGTGAAGACAACATTGCTTTGTTAGGACAACTATTTGCAAATGCCCTCTTTCTACATAAAATAAGACAAACAAGGGGAACCAAAAATTTGAATGTATAATGCAGATACTGGTTAACAACAACATTATTTAAGAGCAAAAGAACCGAAAAGAAAATAAATGAAAACTAGTCAAGACCATGTGAAATAATCACGCCCAACCATTCCTCCTTAAATGTGTTTTTTGATAATACCTAGAACTAACAACCCGCATTGAATCTAAGCCAAAAAAAAAAAAAAAAAAAAAAAAAATTCACCAATTCTTTTTGCTAATGAGCTGGCTCAACCCAGTACTTTTGATACTACTCCCGCACCAACTGTTCTACCTCCCTCTCGCAAAGCAAATCTTTGTCCTGTCAGTCGAACAAGTGACATCATTAAACTTTTAGGCCTAAAAAAATAAATTATACATCTCTGACTATAAGTATATAACAATGTTACGAACTCTGAAAGCCACAAACATGTATTGCAAACAGCGACCTATATTTAACGCTTTTTAAAGCAAGTAACTACGGGTCCGTTTGGAAGGTAGACTCAAATCATAATTCTTAATTCTGACGTTTGAAATTTAAATTTTTTGTGAGGAAAATATTGTAGCAGAACCAATGATTTGAGTATATGAAACAAACGGACCCCAAATACTCCTAACCTCGAGTTGTGCACACCGCATGCATAAATCAGTTCTATGAATTTGTCAATACGATAGATGCATGAAAAGAAACCGATTTTACTTGTATGAAAACTCAAATCACAGAAGGTTTTCAATACAAATACACCTACGCAAAGCGAAATCAATTTCACGAGATACAACATGCATGGTATGTGCTACAGCGGCCAGGATAAACCATCTTTTTTAAGGAAAGAGTATGATTACGTACCTGCTTCAAGAGGAACAGATTGAATCAACTCAATAATAGCAGTCACATTGTCCCCAGGCATAACCATTTTAACGTTTTCAGGCAATTCCACTTTTCCAGTGATATCTGCCGTCCTCATATAAAACTGAGGCATATAGTTTGAGAAAAATGCAGTGTGACGACCACCTTCTTCCTTTGTAAGCACATATATCTCCGCCTCAAACTTCTTGGATGCTTTCAAAGTTGCTGGCTTGGCAATTACCTGTACGGTAAACAATCATAAGTTTTACTGTTCAAAATTTAATTTGTTCCTCATACTTAGAATGTTATTAAGGATTTTTTTTTCCCTGTAAAGGATGCATCTTGGAATACTAGTAAAAAAACATCTGTGAATAAACTTCACTTTCAATCTACATTTCATGGGGAAAAAAAAAACAGTATGAAGCCCATAGCGTTAAAGCCAAATAAGCACTAGAAGACCAAAAAATGCCTTTAAAGAGAACCCAATGTGAAAGATCACAAAATTTTCAAAGACTGAATTTGATAAACTAGGTAGTTTCAAGAAGTTTTATAAGATACCACGACAAGCCAGTACTAAGAAATTCATGAGGTGTAAATGGTGCCACATACTTGTCCTCGGAACACATCTTCACGTTTTAAGCCTCGAAGAAGAAGACCCACATTGTCACCGGCCTATTTAAATGCGCAAACCCATCATCAATCGAACCAGATGGAACAGAAAAACCTTGGTAATTATAATGAGATTTGATTCAGCCCCTTACTTGTCCTTGGTCCAAGATTTTCTTAAACATCTCAACACCGGTGACCGTAGTTTTGAGAGGAGCCTGCATGAGAAAATTAAGTGCGTGTTTGGAACTGTTTTTGAAAACGGTTTTCACGTATTTCGAGAAGCAAAAAATGAAAATGAAAACGAAACGACGTTTGTTTAGCAAATGTTTTGAAAACAAAAACAGTGAGAATGGTTTTTGTAAAGGAATTATAAGACAGTTGAAAGTTGTTTTCACTTTTCTGTTTTCATTTTTTAGTACTTTTCAACAATATTATAATATATTAATTAATAAACACGATTTTACTTTTTGTTATACTCAAAACAATCTCTTAAAAAACCAACCAAACGCAATTTCAGAATCGGTCTCAAAATGATTCTCAAAACAATCTCATTTTTACTTTTTATTGAAAACAAAATCATTTTGAAACCAATTCCAAACGCACCCTAAATGTCAGCACCAGCCATTCCAAGTCCTCAAAGGGTATATTGCTTAGAGGCATTAACAATGTAACAGTAATACTTGATATATGCCACCGAAAAGCATTACCATGTTTAACAATCATACACAAATACACGTGTAAATATATACACACATATATATAAACAACAGAAATAAACAAATGCAAAAGAATGCAAAAGAATGCTTTGCAGCACCAGAAATAGAAAAAGTAAAAGTACATATTTACCTGCCTCAACCCCAGAATCTCAACTTCCTCACCAACTTTAACAACCCCTTGTTCAACACGACCAGTTGCTACAGTACCACGACCCTTTAACACAAAAACAAAAACCAATAGCAAAGCCAAATCAAGAAAATACCATACACACAAACTATAAAGACTTCCAAGAAACATAGGGAGCAGAACTATCCCATCGTTAAGTTGAGAATGTGAGCAACCTTAAGATGAAGAACTACAACCAATTCTAGAGGAAAGATCACCGTAATATATTTTTTGCCAAAAAAGTTGTAAGTAGCAGAAGCAGCGACAATCACAATAGCATTGCAATGCAAGCGGCCTAGATGTTTGGGAGAAAAAATTCTTCCAATTCAAAGGAACCACACTAACAAGTTATGCCCATCAATCTCTGAATGAAGCACGACAGAACTAATCCTTCTTAAGTGTGGCCCCCTGTCATGCTTTGCCCAACCACAGCTAAAACATGAGATTTTACCTGAATTGAAAAAACATCTTCAATTGGCATTAGAAAAGGCTTGTCAAGCTGGCGTACAGGGTCAGGAATGTATTTATCAACAGCGTCCATCAATTTTAAAATAGCTTTTTTGCCGATCTCTTCATTAGTGCCCTGTAAAGCTGCCAATGCCGAACCACGGATGATAGGAATCTCATCCCCAGGGAACTTGTAGAAGTTCAGAAGATCTGCCATATAAGAAAATGTGAAAATTCAAGTGGAGATAATATCGGTGCCTTAAGACAATTTCAAAAGTTACCCACCACGAACTTCCATTTCAACAAGATCCAACAATTCTTCATCATCAACAGCATCAACTTTATTCAAGAAGCACACAAGTGATGGCACACCAACCTGCCAAATACGTGCACAAAAATCTTTTAGGCATTGCTATATGCACAAAAAGTTCAGCATGTTAGCCAATGCAATAATGAAAAGTGCACCTGTCGTGCCAGCAAAATGTGTTCCTTAGTCTGGGGCATGGGCCCATCAGGACCAGATACAACCAGGATACCCCCATCCATTTGGGCAGCCCCAGTAATCATGTTCTGCATAACAATAGATACCAATGAGTAAATATAATATTGCAGATGAAGAAATAATTACCTATTAAGACATTTTATTCTTAAAATTTAATTTTGAAATTAGAATTATGTTTATCACTTAAGATTATTCAAAGTTTAGTTAAGTTTATATTTTATTAGTTTAGAACTTTGTAAAAACCTTAGTGGTTGTAATTTTAAGAGAGTTGATGATTGATTAATGAATATTGAGTTTCTAGTTTTCTTCTCTTGAGTTCTTGTCCTTCTCTTGGATCCTTTGATTCTATTTCTATCTCTTTAGTTGTTTTATTTCTCCTCTTGATTCTATCTTTTCTATTTCAATTCAATATCTTCTATCTTGGTCCTACAATAAGTTGGTATCGGAGCTTAATCAGCTCTTGAGTGGCCCTATTCATCCTGTCAAAGTTGCAGATGAGCCCTTACTTCATTTGCTGCAACATAGTGTAGACTACTTCTAGAAACATATTTTTTTCCTGGTTGAAATACATGTAACCAATCTCCCTTTGGAAAATTGTTATAGTATCATTGGGAGATAATAAATGGACGTGTTTAGATCCACTTTACACACCATGTATTTTCACCAATGTGTTCAACCCGAACACAACTATCATGTGAGAGTCATAGATTACACTTCTTATTTCCACACCTTTATCCCATTCAGAGATATAACTTGGAAGCTTGCTATTAATAAGGGGAGTTTGATTAATGTTGTGTCAACACAATTTGTGAATCGAATGAGATTCAAAACGGTGCTTCATCTTGAAGTCCAAAACCCTTTTGGGTAAATTGGATGGATAAAGGATTACTTGAAGTCATTAAAAGACGCCTACTTCTTCAATTTACTTCTCTCATAAAATATATATATTTCCTGTGATATCCTATCCGTGGATGTTACTCATATTTGGCTACCTTAGGCTGATGATCATGTAGTAAGATATAGTGAATGGAAAAAATATGTTTTTAGACATTATGGGAAAATCTTGATCTTGAATTTCGCGATGCCAAAACAAAAATCACCTATATCTAAGCCTAGTCTTTCTTTACAAGTTTCTAATGAGCAAAGTACGCCTCTTGAAAAGGATAAAAGTAAGACCAAGTTTGTGATAAATGACAAAGGTTGTTGATGCCCATTCTTGTCCAGAGCCTTTTATCGATTAACCCTCTCTTCTCAAATCCATTGAATCCAATTTCACAATATTTTCTATTAAAAATTTTGCATCAATACAAATTTACTTTCATTTATAACTAATAAAACAATCTGTGAGTAATTTTGATCCTTGTAGCGTGATTCGTCAAGAAATACAAATATGAAGTGTCGATTCAAGTTGTGAAGAGTATTCACTTCATGCCGTGAAGGTATGCCTATCTCTAATCTGCTCCTAATCTTGTAAACTCAGTTTCTTCTTAGGGCCAATCCATGGCAAATAAAATTACAAAAACTAGAGCTATTTGTTATACAGGTATTGGTTATCTTAATAGCTTACTTTGACATAATCTGCGTGTCCAGGGCAATCAACATGTGCATAGTGTCGCTTAGAAGTCTCATACTCCACATGGGCCTGCAAAATCAATGAAAACGTAAGTTGAAATAGAACTATAATTTTGGAAGTGGCAGAAGGATCAACAACAAAGCTGCATTAATCTACATCCCAACAAAGTGGAACACTCATATTGATTATCAAAATTGAATTAGAACACAATCCTAACCGTTGAGATCGTAATTCCTCTCTTTTTCTCCTCAGGAGCCTTGTCAATCTCATCAAAGGCAACGGCCTTAGCTTTACCTTCTTCCGCTAGTACCTAATGCAATTCACATAAATATTTCAGGCTTTTCTCCAAAAGAACAAAAAGAAAGGAAAAAAAGGGATCATTTTTCATAAACAACAAACGGAATCATTAATCAATAACAACCTAAATAATGGATCAACCTAAAATGATTATCTTATTCACAAAGTATTGCATAGATCTACATGGAGAAAGACCAAACCTTTGTAATCGCGGCAGTTAACGTAGTCTTTCCATGATCAACGTGTCCGATTGTTCCAATATTCACGTGAGGTTTTCTGCTCGAAACAACATCACGCAGAAACCAGTTTCCGATTAAGCTACAGAAACCAAACAAAAATGGCTCAAACTATAATGAGAGGCAAGAACTTACGTTCTGGTGAAGGTGGCCATGGATCGCCACCATGGAATCGGAGAGTAAGATCTTTCATTTCCAGAGATCGACTCGGAAATGGAGAGACCGGCGGGCACCGACGGGAAAAGGGAGAGCCGGGCGCCCGCCGATCCTCGGCAGCAGGAGTAAATTTGGGACGAAAATGGAAGAACGCGCTTGGAGTTAGGGTTTCTGAGAGCGACGGAAGCCATTGAAGCACGAAGAAATAGCTTTACAGAATGAAAATGGAAAATTGAAATGCCCTAGAAGTAGAAGAAGCTCGAGAGAGTGAAAAGCTTCGCGCTCAGAGTGGCGGAGACACTTCGATGAGGGTTTTAGGGATTACGGGGGTTTACGAGGGTTTTGCTTAGTGTGCCTTTGGTTCAGAAAACCCGACCCGTTGTAGTCCACCGAATCCTGGCCCATAAACCGGACCAGAAGGAGACGGCATGTCATGTTAGTAATATATTTATAAAAAAAAGGCTCTCGTTTTTTTAAGCCCTCTTTATGTTACCGATTTGAATTTATAATTCGAGTTTTATTACAATAAAAAGCTCTTAAAATTAGTTACATCTAATTTTTATGTTACAGTAAAAAATTTTCACGTAAAATTACATTTCAACTAAAATCAACAAACTAAACAGACCTTTAATATTTACCGTCCACTTTTTTTTGGGTCAACTATGAAGTAATATCCAATAGGGTTATGTTTTATTTTTTTCCCGTATAAGCAATGATATTTGAAAGAGCAGCCGTCAAGATAATCCATTTCATGATATTCATATAAGTAATTATCAACCCTCAAGATAATCCATTTTATAATTACTCGCGGTGGTTGTAACATTTATTTGTAGTAATTGTTGATGTGAATATGATATAAAAAAATAATAATAAAATTAATGAAAAACAAGTGTCGTATTCAAACACGCACATATTACTTATCAGGCTGTTTCCTTTCCTTTTTTGTTTCCTTTCTTCGTTTGAACAAAATATCCACAAGTTGCACAAAGCAAGATATGTTGCCGTAACTTGCAAACATATTTTCTTTTTCCTTACAGCAAAAAACCATATTTTCTGTTTCATTTGCCTTTTTCTTTTTAGCCCTTGGATTTGCATGTTTTGCCATTTTAATCCTTTTCATCACCTAAACTTACAAGACACCCTTTTTCTACCAAACTATCATCTTCACCCCCTCTATAAGGAAACTCTTAAGTTCCAACGGTTCTGGGCATCCCAATTCCATGGCAATGAAAATGTTGATGACCCTTCAAACAATAGCTTTAATCTTATCGCACTTGCCTCTTATTAGCCCCATCAATCTTAGCTATCCAGCAGTCTTTAACTTTGGTGATTCCAATTCAGACACTGGAGGCATAACTGCAGGTATTGCTTTTCCTGTTGGTCAACCCAATGGCGAAACCTACTTCCTCAGGCCCTCCGGCCGGTTCTGCGATGGTCGTTTGATCATCGATCTGCTCAGTAAGTACCTTTCATTTAAAATTATAATACATAAAGAGGTTGGCGTGCCAAGATAATCCGAATTATATGTTTTTAACTTGTTTAAACGGACTATTGTACTAGGACTACCTAAATTAAGACCACTTTTTGAAATTCGATTACTCTACTACTACACTTAAGTAGTCACTTTTTTCACGCGTGCTATTTGTTCCAAAAATGTGTTCAAATCCTACCAACTTTTGTTATTTACATACTGTATGTATTGTAGTGGATTCAATGGGACTGCCATTTCTGAATCCATATTTGGATTCTGTTGGTGCACCAAGTTTCCAAAAGGGGTGTAATTTTGCTACTGGGGGGTCCACCATACTCCCGGCCAATGAAGCTTCATTGAGCCCGTTTTCCTTCGGGATTCAAGTGTCTGAATTTGTCAGATTCAGAGCTCGAGTTCTTCAACTACTCGCAAAAGGTACTTCATCTGATCTAATACTATTTCAGATTCTATGTTCTGAGATGTTAAGGTTTAGGATGAAAATTGCATCTAGTAATCTTTACACGGCTTTGGCTTTTTAGTTTAGTACTTATGACAAGTGTTATTGTTTTTGGTCTTAGACAAGAGGCTCAGTAAATCACTTCCTTCAGAAAGTTACTTCAAGCAGGGTCTATACACATTCGATATGGGACAAAACGATCTTGATGGTGCATTTTATTCAAAATCAGAAGACCAAGTTGTTGCTTTAATCCCAAGTATCATCTCAGAATTTGAGACTGGATTAAAGGTTATTAATTTGTCTTCACACAATATTAGAATCAATATTAGCAGCAAAATTCTTCTCTTTCTCTCTCTCTCTCTCTCTTTTTTTTTTCCTTTTTTCAACTTAATTTTAAATTGTTATAGAGATTATATGACGAGGGAGCTAGAAATTTTTGGATACACAACATGGGTCCCCTCGGATGCCTACCGAGAATTATTGCAAAATTTGGAAAAGACCCATCAAAGCTGAACCAGTTTGGATGCGTTACTTCCCACAACAATCTTGCCACTGCTTTCAATACACAACTACGTGATCTTTCTGTGAAGTTCAGGGGACAATTTTCTGAAGCAAATGTTACTTTGGTTGACATTTTCTCAATCAAATCTAACCTCATTGCAAACTACTCCCAATATGGTAAGCTCATATTGGCTCTCATTAGTTATTTTATATGTCATGTAGTCCAAAATTTATAAATAAATAAAAAAAAAAAGGAGAGAAAGAGCGCTTATTCTGTAGCATATCAAAAATTGTTATTTTCTATTAAATAGTTTGTTTTCTTTTTTCAATTTTTATCCTTTTTTTTATAATTGTAATGTGGTTTTTGTTGGAGTTTAGGATTCAAGCAACCAATTGCAGCTTGCTGTGGGTATGGTGGGTTGCCCTTGAATTTTGACAATAGAATTGCCTGTGGAGAAACCAAAACTCTGAATGGGACCTCGGTGACAGCAACACCATGTAATGACACATCAGAATATGTGAATTGGGATGGAAATCATTATACAGAAGCTGCAAATAAATATGTTTCATCACAGATATTGTCAGGAAATTACACCGATCCACCTCTCTCTATGAATTTTCAGTTTCTTATGGGGTCCGAGTTTTATGACCCAAACATAATGTAATTAACTCTTCAAAATCCTACATTGAATCATGAATTTGGTTCATTGGTTAGATTTAAAAACTACCATATATGTTCTTTGCTTTGCTTTCTTTTTTTCTTTTAATAAATATGGTACCCGTGGTGGGAGCGCTTGCGTTTACACCCAGGGTCCAGGGTTCGAATCTCGGAAACGACTTCTCTTTTGGAGAGTAAGGCCGCGTACATATGAGATTGATCTTTCCTCTGAACCTGTTATAGTACGGGAGCTTCTTTGATACTGGGGTCGCCTTTTAATAAATGTGGTACCCGTGGATTTATAAATACACTTGTAAGTGCGTAGAGTGATGCAGTATATATAAGTTTACATGTATGTATATGTACATAGTGTATTTAGTATACAGGACATGTGGATAAATGTATAAGAGTAACTGCATGTCGTTTGACTGACTTAACGACGATGCAAACAATAACATAAAACGAATCGTCGTCTTTTTATGAGATAGAAAAATGTATTGCCAACGACATGTAGTTGTTGACATTTACAGAGTGAATTTTTTTTTTTTTCAATTGAAAAACCATTTTCTATTGGAAATTAACGTTTGTTCACTCCGATTTGTTGTTAAAACAGATAAAAAAAAAAAAAAAAAAGAAAGAAACGACTCGTTCTTTTTTTTTCCCATTTAAGCAAAATAAAAACTTCTAAAACATGGTTACTTTAATAATGACATGTCGTTTCTATGGTGCAATAGACATTTTTACCTTGAAACGACACGTTGCCTTATTAACCTTAACGACGAGAACGACATATCATTTACGTATATGGTGCAAACTGCAAAAGACATCAACTAGGTGCCCGACTGCCTTAACGACATGTTGTCGTTTTCCTAAACGACATCAATCTTTAACCTCAAAAGTCATGTCGTTTTCTACTTTTACTAATTTTCTTTCTTACGGAATTTTTTTTTCTGATTCCGATGAAACACTATGCACAATAATAAATAAGTAAATAATTTATTCTAAAAATAAATAAATAAATAAATAATAGTACCTAAGAGTGCATGAGTCTGAATTTACTTTTAAGAATATATAAATTTAGATTTTTATTTATTATTCTTGATAAATATTTTTTTATTAGTGTAATTATTTAATTAAAAAATTATAAATTAAGAAAAAAAATAAAAATCATTTTTTAAAATATTTTTATCAAAATTATTCTTTATTTTTTGTTTTTTTTTCTAGGCCAAGAATTTCCAGAGGATTGGATTTTGTGAAAGGAATTACCTTGGCAACACGCAGGCCGCGAATCTTAGCGACACTCGCACTATAGCTGCGTGCAACTGTCACGCTCCCCCATCCTCCACTTTTCGTATCCTGTTCTGTTCTTTTCTCTCTCCATTTTCTTTCCCGGGAACCAGACAGAAAATTCCACAAACACTGTTACAACAATATTAGCTGTCCCAACTCTCACCCATTTTTCCTTTTCGCGACTTTTCTTGTCCTCCTTTCTCACCGTCCCCATAGATTTTAATCCCCCCAAACTCCCAGTCTTCTTTACCAATTATTTGCAAGGACTTTTTCTTTGTTTGTTTTTCTTGAAAAAAAAAAAAAGAAAAAAATCAATACGTAACCGTTGGAATTATTATCTATCACATTATTCCCATTTTTCAGCTGAGCTTTCTCTAAATTCCATTGATGTACTTGCTTTGTACTTTAATTTCTCTATGATGTGAATTGTGGAGCATTAATTGAAGGATCGAAAATTAGGGTTTAGAAATTAAGTCGGTTGGGCTGAAGATGCTTCCTTGGGGTGGACTAAGTTGCTGTTTGAGTGCAGCTGCTCTTTACCTTCTCGGCAGGAGCAGTGGGAGGTCACTTACAAACTTAGCTATTTTTGCTCCAATTATTTATGAACTGAATTACGAATTTAATTAAGATTTTGATGGCTTTAAACATTTGTTGATGATTCAGGGATGCGGAGCTTCTAAAATCGGTCACTCGGGTCAATCAGTTGAAAGAATTGGGTATGATATTTTTGAGTTCCTGATTCCCTTTTTTTGGCGGTTGATGAAATTTGGTTTTTGGGCTCAATAAATTGTTATCCTTTTCCTAGCACTTTTGAAAGATATCCCCGATTGTTCCTGATACTTGAATTAAATCCTCAGTGAGATAATATACGAATGCGATTGTACGAGTAATATGTTGCTTTTCATCTAGTTACAATTGTTTAGGCTGATGATTCTTTTCCATTGGTTAATGAGCTTTTCCCTGAAGTGCACATGATTATGTTGTATACTATTCATACATGATAAAACTAATGGTACGGAGTTTGTGTCTTAAATTCGGTTGATTAATGCCTGATTGCTTTAAAGCCTGACACCCAATGCAACGAGAAAATTGGGCAGTGGACCGAAAAACATTCCATTTGGTTTTCAATTTCATTTCTGATTGATAGATATCGTAGGCTTGTTGTAACACACGGTGAAGAAAACATCACCCTTTAAATGTGTTTGATGTGGACAATGCTGGGAACGTATCTATTTTCTCTTTGTGCAAACTATTGTGTAATTGTGAAAAGCATCACAATTTGAGTGCATGCTGTAGGGTACTTTATTTGCTAGCAGTGGCACTAGTCTGCTTAGACATGTTTCCTAATTTTGTTTTTTGTTATTTTCGTCTTCCAGCACAATTACTGGACGCTGAGTGTATATTACCCCTAGTTGTTGCAATTTCCGGCCGAGTTGGCTCTGAAACCCCTATCAATTGTGAATTCAGTGGTTTACGAGGAGTTATTGTGGAGGAAACGGTGACTTTGAAGAGAAAACTCTGACAGACTATAGACACATATTTGCTTTTCCTTTTTATGGGGTTCTTTGTTGTTACGCTGACAGTCTTGTTCATATCAATTTTATTTAGGCAGAACAACATTTTTTGAAACACAATGATTCCGGGTCATGGATTCAGGATTCTGCGTTGATGCTATCCATGAGCAAAGAGGTTCCATGGTATCTGGTGAGAATCCCTCTCTTTGGCTATTGGGGCTCTCTCTCTCTCTCACACACACACGCGCGCAGACATACTTGCCCGCCTGCATCACCTGGATTGTTTGCTTTATTGAAACGTTTGTTTTGATGATTGTTGTTTGATGGAATGAGTGCTAATTTTGGTGTCGCATCAAATTTCTATGGTTCAGGATGATGGGAGTGGCCGTGCTTATGTGGTGGGAGCCCGAGGTGCCACAGGTTTTGTGTTACCAGTAGCAAGTGAGGTGTTTGAAGAGTCCGGGAGATCCCTTGTACGTGGGACGTTAGATTATCTACAAGGCCTCAAGGTGTGTCTCATTTACCATTTTTTTTTTCTTGCCATTGTTTGATGGCAAGCCCTTGGGTTGTCTAAAGTTTTAGATCTTAATGTTTTTGTAGATGCTTGGAGTTAAGCGTATTGAGCGAGTTCTTCCAACTGGTACTTCTTTGACGATTGTTGGCGAGGTATGTTGTAGTGTGATACGAAACTCCTCTTCTTCTTCTTCTTCTGACATTGGAAAAAGAAAGGGTAGTTGGTTGCCAGTAAGGATTTATAGACAATAAGGGTCAAAGCATTTATTTTCTTCGTATGATTGGAACAATGCTTACTCTTCAATTATAACTAAACGTCATTTGTTAGGGCTTTGGTGATTACTGCCTATCAGATTCAGATGTATACGTCTTACCACATCCCATGCTTATTTATCTGAGATTCTTTTTCCTTGTTTTAAATCTGTTTTCAGGCCGCCAAAGACGACGTTGGCACTGTTAGAATTCAACGACCTCATAAAGGACCATTTTACATCTCTCCCAAAAGTATCGATCAGCTCATTACAAACCTAGGGAAATGGGCAAGGTTGTCTTTTTTGCATGCTTGCCGGCATGCATACATACTTCGAGTTATGTATGTTTTTGTTTTTTGTAGCTTTTCCACTGGAGTTTAATTGACAGAAACGAATTTACCAGGTGGTATAAGTATGCATCTGTGGGTTTGACAGCCTTTGGTGTATATCTGATTGCTAAGCATGCCGTCCAATACATTATGGAAAGAAGGCGTCGTTGGGAATTACAGAAGAGGTGAGTTCAAGTCATGTTAATTTGAAGACCAAATACAGGTTAAAAGGCTAATTGAATGGACAAAACATTAACTTTGATATTCCTCATGACAAGCCACCATGTAAAGAGCAAGATTTTAACTTAAGCTCCATATCTAACTTTAATGAACTATGTCTCTGCTGCTATTTCCCCATCATAAGATGACGTACT
This sequence comes from Morus notabilis, assembly GCF_000414095.1. Classification (NCBI taxonomy): domain Eukaryota; kingdom Viridiplantae; phylum Streptophyta; class Magnoliopsida; order Rosales; family Moraceae; genus Morus; species Morus notabilis. Next base: position 440,997 of record NW_010358172.1, on the reverse strand, counting down.
AAAATCTGTCTATGCAGGGTTCTTGCTGCAGCTGCTAAGCGATCCGGGAACGATGAAGAAGGTAAGTTGATTAGTGTTTACAGCATAAGATTTTATGCTATATATTATCGGACATGATATTAAAATGTTGCAACTCTTTTTTCAGGTTCAAATGATATTACTGAAAGCGGATTGGATAGTTCTAAGAAAGACCGTCTAATGCCAGATTTGTGTGTGATATGCCTTGAACAGGAGTACAATGCTGTTTTTGTGCCGTAAGAACTGTTTATCTTTCTTATTTCTAACCCAAAAATATGTATCAAAACGCCCATCTATTTGCCAAGGACAATACTAGTCCTTTTTCTCGGTTTTTCTTCTCTGTTATTAAAGCTGAACAATGGTGAACTTCTAATATGTTTCAGGTGCGGTCATATGTGCTGCTGCACAACTTGTTCCTCGCAATTGACAAATTGCCCTCTTTGCCGGCGTCGAATCGAACAGATTGTGAAAACTTTCCGCCATTGAGGCCCTCTGCGTCACAGATTTGTAGCTTCTAGAGAAGACCCCAGATTTTTCAATTTCGCAATTTTCTTTTTCCTTTTTTTTTTCTTTTAACATGGTGGCGAACAGCCATTTGCCTAAAAGCAGAATATTGGCCAACAATTATTCTCAGAATATTACAGCCATTGTACTTGTGGCTTCCGCATTGCAAAAGAGAAATTTCTTCAGGGATTTGAAAATTGTAAATGATTAACAGTTTGGGATCCTTATGTCATTGTAAATAGTTGTGGTTCTCTCTCTCTCACATACAAAATATAGCTGGGTCACGTGGTATTCTGTTCTCTAGAACAGTATGAATCTAGTTTAGCTTTTAGAAGGATCAATGGTGGCATCACTACCTTTTGAAGTAAAGAGATTTGGTATGTCAAGAGAGTTGTGCAATTACATGAAGCTAGTTGGATCACTTTGAGTTGAGGAATTCCAATTAGCACGATTTTGTTATATTTTCCTTCCGGCCAAAATTTGAAAGGTGGAGAAATAAAATAGCTATTTCTTTTTTGCTGGAAAAATAAAATAGCTATTTGTTTATACTGCTTTTTTCCCCTTTTTTCGAGTGCCATCCTCAGTTCACTGTTACAATAATAATGACCCAATTAAGGAACGTCAAGGCAAACGAAAACCATGCAAAACTGACTCTTTTTTCCCCCCTTTTTCTTTGATAGAATAATAATTGCATTTTTTTATACCTTTCTCCCATTAGGATGAATGTAAGACCCAATTATACCCCAGAAACAGGTAAGGAAAATAGACAAAGCATATACTAAACTTCAAAGGTTTCACATTATAGTCATCCAATAATTGTTCTAGTTCCAAGCATAGGTGCTCTCTCTTTATACTTTGTTTTGGATTAATTACCTTGCTTTGGAAGAAACTACTTTGAGAAGACTTTACTTGGTAAATGAAGGAAGCTACCAAGAAAATATATAGCCAATTACTTTGAGCTTTTCTTTAACTAATTGACAAAGTTTTTAGCTTGTTATGTGGTAAGGGGGGGAAAAAAAAAGATTCCTACAAGCGATTAATTTTCTCTAAGCATTGATTAGTGGGATCATAATTTCCTCGTGGTATTGTTACATCTAAAGGAGATTCCAATTCCCACAACTCTCAGCTCCTTCGTTTGTTTTTCAAACTTCCAAACTCCGACGGAATCAATACCAAAAGCTTTCAATATCTTTTCCCTACACTTTCCACATAATCCACAACTAACCTTTCACATGATGTAAAACAGCTAGAAATTAAATTGTAACTAATTTTAACACGTTAGAACCACAAACTAGCTGAAGAAAATATGAGAAGAATATGATCCCAATTCCCAAATAGTAAACGTTTGGTTCATGAATTCAAAACTATGATTCAGAATCATTTTTGATTTACGTGTATTTTTTATGAGAAAAAATATTGTAGCGAACCACAAACTATAATTCGAACCATGACACCAATAAAAAATGAAGAAAAAGAACTTCTTTCAATTCAATGGTCACATTGAGAATATTACGTGAACTTCCGGGCCCTTCATTATTTTTTTGCCACTCACGGTTTTTCTCCAAAAGAATCACCAACTTTTTCTTCCATGTTTTTCTTTTTCCCGTTCACACTAATCAAAATCTAATACGTACAAACGTGAAGATAAATACCCCTTATTCACAATCTTTCTCTTCACTTACCAATTTTGTCACCCAATTATACTTGACACGACAAGAAAAAAAAAAAAAAAAAAAAAACCCAATTTTTTCCCCCAATTATACTTAACACAAAAAAAAAAAAAAAAAAAAAAAAAAAAAAAAGAGAGATTTCAAATGGGGAAAAACAACAACGACAATAAAACCTCATCGAAGTCATTAGACGTGTGTGAAAAGCTCTTCAGAGCTTTCAAAGTCTCCCCTCCTTTCCAAACCATTCGCCGAATCTCTTACCGTCCGAGCAGGGACCCCACACCGACCGACGGCCGTGGTCATCGCAGAACCATCGAGATCAAAAGCAATTCTGCTCCGTCTGATCACCATCATCAACAACAGAAAACTGGGAAAACAGCAGATCATGTTCAAACAGTTCCTATCAAGTTCGTCAGTACCGGTACTATTTCTACTACTACTTCTCAGAATAGTAATACTAATAACAATGCTGAGGCCGTTGAGAAGGATTTTTCCAAGAAAAACGACGTCGTTTCATTGCATGACGAAAGAAAGCCTGATGATCATGATCCGATCAACGCTACGTTCACGGATTATATCAACCGTGTGGGGTCCAAGATCAGGACGATGCCGAAATCAGACGGTGGGGATCAACAGAAGAAATCATCAGGCCCGGATCACGGTGGGATGATTAAGAAGAAAGGAAGCTTTAAAGACCATTTTTCTGATTATATTCACCGCACAAAGGTCAAGATCGCATCTCCGGCTAAGTCGGCTCCAAATAATAGTACGGGAAAGAGCGTCTCCTTTAAAAAGGAGTAAGGACGATGCCGAAATCAGACGGTGGGGATCAACAGAAGAAATCATCAGGCCCGGATCACGGTGGGATGATTAAGAAGAAAGGAAGCTTTAAAGACCATTTTTCTGATTATATTCACCGCACAAAGGTCAAGATCGCATCTCCGGCTAAGTCGGCTCCAAATAATAGTACGGGAAAGAGCGTCTCCTTTAAAAAGGAGTAGAAGATGAATCTTGATGGATATATATATATATATATATATATATATATAT
>NW_010358172.1:369961-437704 GCF_000414095.1 Morus notabilis | reverse complement strand
AAAAAAAAAAAAAAAAAAAAAAGAGAGATTTCAAATGGGGAAAAACAACAACGACAATAAAACCTCATCGAAGTCATTAGACGTGTGTGAAAAGCTCTTCAGAGCTTTCAAAGTCTCCCCTCCTTTCCAAACCATTCGCCGAATCTCTTACCGTCCGAGCAGGGACCCCACACCGACCGACGGCCGTGGTCATCGCAGAACCATCGAGATCAAAAGCAATTCTGCTCCGTCTGATCACCATCATCAACAACAGAAAACTGGGAAAACAGCAGATCATGTTCAAACAGTTCCTATCAAGTTCGTCAGTACCGGTACTATTTCTACTACTACTTCTCAGAATAGTAATACTAATAACAATGCTGAGGCCGTTGAGAAGGATTTTTCCAAGAAAAACGACGTCGTTTCATTGCATGACGAAAGAAAGCCTGATGATCATGATCCGATCAACGCTACGTTCACGGATTATATCAACCGTGTGGGGTCCAAGATCAGGACGATGCCGAAATCAGACGGTGGGGATCAACAGAAGAAATCATCAGGCCCGGATCACGGTGGGATGATTAAGAAGAAAGGAAGCTTTAAAGACCATTTTTCTGATTATATTCACCGCACAAAGGTCAAGATCGCATCTCCGGCTAAGTCGGCTCCAAATAATAGTACGGGAAAGAGCGTCTCCTTTAAAAAGGAGTAGAAGATGAATCTTGATATATATATATATATATATATATATATATGTATGTATATATGTGTGTGCGGGATTACAATTAAAACTGCAGCTTGGTTTAATGGTTAATGTGATTTTTAATTTTGAATAAGTGTGGAAGTGTTGTGTTAACTTTGTTTAGTGCAAGTTTCTGGTTTTATTCTGGTCCCTGTGTTTGGCATTTATATATGATTAATGGGAAGATTTGTCTGAGATTATGATCTTGCTTTATCATCTTTAGTCTTTACCAATTAGTTAATCATTATACAATATTTTATATTATTTTATACTTTTATGTAATTCGGATTCTAGTGCTTCATTTAAAAGATGAATTTATGGTGTATGTTATCCAATTCGTAATACTATTTTAAATGCTATGTACATATAGCTTTTATTACAAAATTTTGAACTTTAAATTTCACAAGTGGAAAATTTTTAATTTTTAAAACTTCAGAAATGATTATTATAATTAATAAATAGAAACCAAAACATTATTATTAATCAATAAACGACTAAAATGTTGAGTTTGTCAATTGAAATATGCTATACTTTATGCAAAACTTAACAACTAATATAAAATGTGTCAAATTTAGCATCAAATATGACATTAGATTAACTAGAAATGGCAATATTCTCAACGGGACGGGCCCTGTCCTAAACGAAGCGGGAATGGAGGACAATTCTCGGGGATGGAGATGGAAACAAAATCTAGTCTCCGATTCATGGCGGGTGGAGACGGGAGAAGTACTCCCCACCCGCCTCCGCCCCCATATTAATGTGCAACTATGCAATAAAAATTGAAGCTATTAGTAATAAACAATAAAGGATAATTACGTGTATATTTTTATTTTTTTAACTTTTTCACTTATATGTTAGTTATTACTTTTGTATTCAGTTTGCAATATGTTAAGAATTTGGTTTTTATTATGAAATATTTGATTTTGATCTAAATTTATAATAAAATTCTACTTTATTTTTATTTTAAACTGCTATAATTTTAAAATTCATAATCCTATATGATTGGTAGGGCTGTAAGAAATCACCCCGAACCCAACAAACCCGGCCGAGCCGAGCCGACCCTACTCAAAAATCACGGGTTTCTAATTTTTTATTTAATTTTCAGTTTTAATTATGTCTAACCCGTACTGCGCGGGTAGGGGCGCGGGGTGGGTTACATGAACCCGAGGTAACCCTACCCGGCCGAACATGTTCAAAGTAGGTAAAACAATGTCCAACACTTCAAATTCTTACTTTGATAAGTTTATGGACTTTATGCTTTTAAGCTGTTAACTTATTTATGTTTTGGATTCATAATTTGTATTAAAAATGCTTGTATGTCATAGTTGTTGAATTAGGACATTCTTTATTTATTTGGAAGTGTTTGATTTCAAAGTGAGTGTTTTAATTGTTCACATTGCATTTAGACCCCCTCTTGAAGGAAAGATATGTTCTGTTTGATAATGATTTCTTCTGTAACAAGCACAGATTAATTGACTAAAAATTGATTAAAATTGATGAAGTCATAGATTAAAATTGATTTTCACCAACCCGAGTAACCCGACCCTACCCGAAGTCACCCGAAAGGTTGCGAGTTTGTAGACTTAAGAGAATGTCACGGCCTAAAATTTTCTCAACCCGCACTGGTCGGGTAGGCTCAATTTTTTGGCTCAACCCTACCCTACCCGGCCAATTTACACCCCTAATGATTGGGAATGGGACGGGTATAAAGAAAGCTCCTCTAATGAGAAATCTCTGACACCGATCTTGTCCATCCTTAAACGAGAATGGGAACGGGGATGGAAATAGATTAGGATAACGGAGATGGGGATGGGAAATCGATCTTCTGCCCCATTGCCATCCCTAAGATTAACCAAAAATAAAATGTCATTGAATGATGCGCTTAAGTTCCCACCCCAATATACAATATCAATTTCTACATTGAGGTTGCAAAATCAAAGCTTTTTCCTAGTGCTTGATATGCCTTATAAAAATTACCTAAATTAACGAGAAGAAATCAATGAGTTTATCAATATTTGTTTGATCCGCTAAGTATCTTCGAGAAAATTAATCATCTTGCAATACATTCAAAGAAGAAACGAGAAGAAAAAAGAGTACAATGTGGAAATAATAATAGGTATATTTTATGAGCTATTCGTAAATGTATCTAATGCACAAGCGCTTGTTCCTTGTTGGGCCCATATTAAACCAAACCCAAGACTATATAGGTATGATTCAGCAGGCCCATTTGGGTCAGATATGGGCTAACTATAGCCCATAGGAAATCGAAGGCCCACTAGTTGATCATATTCCTAGAAACGGTGAATTAGTGGAAATGGTTTTGTCGTCTTTTTGAAGTGTCATTATCAAAACGACTTCTCGAAACTTCAAAGCCTCCATTTATCTGACCCATTTATTGCATTCAACCGCGATCACTTCAAATATCTATATTGTCGTTTCTTATTTTCATTCATAGTACATTTCTGACCAACGTGATCTATCTAATTTTTCAAACTCTACGATTCTTATTTCAAAAAAAAAAATAAAATAAAAATTCTACGATTCTAGATTATAGATTTGAGCCGTTTTTCATTTTGATTCTCTTTTTGCTAACGGTTTGAGTTCAACTTTGCTTCTTCATTTAGCTGCTCATTTATGAAGTTTCTCTGAAACTTCTTTTGCCTCAGCATGCACACGTATTATTGGATTAGAAACTATAAAGACGAGGTACAATTTTGGACTGTAGACGTACCAACATAAATTTACATTCCAAACTAAAATATAGTTAAATAAAGAAAACTTGATGGTGGTTAGTACATATTGGCCGTGTTTAGAATTGATCCCGTTTTTATTTTTTACGTTTTTCGAGAAAAAAAAATAAAAACGTTTTTAAAACGGCGTTTGGCGTAATAAAGATAAAAAAATGAAAATGAAAATAATTTTTTAGTTTAGTGTAAAATGAGAGAGAAATGAAAAACGACTTTTAGTCGTTTTTTATTTTTTATTTTCGTTTTCTCCTCTCTCGAGTAGAGAGAAAGAGAGAGAGATATTAATGATTTTTTTTATACTGAAAATAATCTCTTGATAAAATTACCAAACGCATTTTCAAAAATGATTTCTGTGTGAGATTAAAAACGTTTTCATTTTCATTTCATACAAAAAATAAAATCATGTTGGAACGAATTCTAAACGCACCTATTATATCTAATTTAATAGAAAATGTTGTTGTAGGGTATGAAAAATGCCCATAGTTTTTCACATTTTGAACCGATAGATTGTACTATAATCATGTCAAATTTTTTTAAAAAAATATATATATATATATAATATTTTAACGAATTTTAAGTAAAATCTGATAATTTAGACGTACCTATACGCGGGATATTTTTCATAGCATGCAACCAAATTCTCCTTTTATATAATACTCATACCTAACTAATAACGTTTTTTTTTTTTTTTTTGTCATAATTGACTTCTAAAAGGGGGAATAAAATAACACATGAAATTTTTTCTAAAAGGACAGGAGCTTCTAAAAGGGAAATAAAATAACACATGAAAAATTTTCAAAAAGGAAAAGATAAAAAACTTTGTTAAAAAAATAAAATGTAACCCATTTTTCTCCTGGAGTTTGGACAATATTTTACTGGTCCAATCCCAATACATGATTATTAGGGAAAAAGTAGTGCAGGGCCAAAACGAAGAAAAGGACATTATTTTATTGCTGAATATATAAACATGACCTACAACTTTACATAGCTCGTGAAAAATATAATTTCTGATATTTCGCTACAACTAATTGCCAAGAGATATTGCACGCCTCAAATAAAAAACATATTAAACTAAATTATGAGAGAAGGAGGGAAATAGGCCAATATAAGGGGAATTAAAATTAATAGGTTAAAGTTTCAGAAAAGTTAGTAAACAGGTCAATTTGTGGTAAATCTGGATTTACAACCACATGAATTTTAAAAAATACCCTTAGATGAGAATGGCTCAGTCAAAATCCCACTCTCTGTCATACTCGTCTCTCTCTCTTCGATGATCTCTTTATGTGGCAAACTCATAATTTACACGGTAAATTCAAGAATTACCAACATAACTTCACTTAAAGCCTTATAATGAAAATGTTGTAAATTGTGATGCTCAGGATTTACGTAGTAAATTTAAGATTTCCCAAGATAACTTCACGTGTAACCTTATAAGGAAATGTTTTCAACTTTGATGGTAAATCTAGGATTTTACGTGGTAAATTTACACTACAAGAAAAAGGGGTTTTTGCGACGACAAAAAGTCGTCGCAAAAACCCGAATGTCGTCGCAAATAAACTTTTTTACGACGACAAGTCGTCACAAATTTGTAGGCGCAAAAAATTGGTCGCAAAAACGTTTTTTACGACGACATAGTGTCGTCGCAAATACATTTGCGACGACACTCTGTATTTGCGACGACAGGCGTCGCTAATACGTCGTTGCAAAATTCTCGTCATATGATCATTTTTTGCGATGACATTTCAAATTGTCGTCGCAAATACTCTTATTTTTTAGCGACGACAAGTCTAAAAAAGTCGTCGCAAAAAACCGAAATTAATTTTTTTTTTAATTTTTAAAAATGCGCATGCGCCCCTGCCCACCCGCACGCGCCAGTGCCCCCCGCGCGCACGTCAATGAGCCCCTGCGTGCGCACCCGTGGCCCCAAGCGCGCGCACCAAAGTTTCAGAAAAGTTAGTAAACAGGTCAATTTGTGGTAAATCTGGATTTACAACCACATGAATTTTAAAAAATACCCTTAGATGAGAATGGCTCAGTCAAAATCCCACTCTCTGTCATACTCGTCTCTCTCTCTTCGCTGATCTCTTTATGTGGCAAACTCATAATTTACGCGGTAAATTCAGGAATTACCAACATAACTTCACTTAAAGCCTTATAATGAAAATGCTGTAAATTGTGATGCTCAGGATTTACGTGGTAAATTTAGGATTTACCAAGATAACTTCACGTGTAACCTTATAAGGAAATGGTTATCAATTTTGATGGTAAATCTAGGATTTTATGTGGTAAATTTACACTACAAGAAAAAGGGGTTTTTGCGACGACAAAAAGTCGTCGCAAAAATCCGAATGTCGTCGCAAATAAACTTTTTTGCGACGACTTGTTGTAGGTGCAAAAAATTGGTCGCAAAAACATTTTTTGCAACGACATAGTGTCGTCGCAAATACATTTGTGACGACACTCTGTATTTGCAACGACATGCGTCGCTAATACGTCGTTGCAAAATTCTCGTCATATGATCATTTTTTGCGACGATATTTCAAATTGTCGTCGCAAATACTCTTATTTTTTAGCGACGACAAGTCTAAAAAAGTCGTCGCAAAAAACTGAAATTTTTTTTTTTTTATAATTTTTAAAAAATGCCTGCCGCGCCGCGCGCGCCAATGCCCCCCCCACGCGCACCAGTGCCACCCTACGATGCCCCAGCTCCTGCACAAATTTTCCATAATTTTTAGAAACAACAAAGAAATTATATTTAAAATCGATAGGAATAAAAACAAACCAGAGAGATACCTCACTAAAGGAAGAGAGAGAGAGAATAGGAGAGAGGAGTGGCGGGGGCAGGGCGGCGGCGGCGGTCGGAGAGGGGAAGAAAAGAGAGAGAAGGGGGCCGGTGGCGACGGGCAGCGGCGGCGGCGAGGGGAAGAAGAGGCAGAGAGAGAGACTTAGCAGGAGAGAGATAGAAAGCGGCGAGAGAAAATGAAGAGGAAGAAGATATGGTATATTAGATCAGACTTATTTGCGACGACATTATCGTCGCAAATAAGTTTAAATGTCGTCGCAAATAATCATTAATTCCCGCGCTTGGTTTTTGGTGAAATCTTGAAAAGATTATTTGTGACGACAAAGAGAAAAAGTCGTCGCAAATAAGATAAAATTATTTGCGACGACTTTGTCATTACAAATAAATGGAAAATGTCGTCGCAAATAATCATTTTTCCCGCGTTTAGTTTTTTGGTGAAATCTTGAAAAGATTATTTGCGACGACAAAGAGAAAAAGTCGTCGTAAATAAGATAAAATTATTTGCGACGACAAAGTAGTCGCAAATAAATAGAAAATGTCATCGCAAATAATCATTAATTCCCGCGTTTAGTTTTTTGGTGAAATCTTAAAAAGATTATTTGCGACGACAAAGAGAAAAAGTCATCGCAAATAAGATAAAATTATTTGCGACGACTTTGTCGTCGCAAATAAATGGAAAATGTCGTCGCAAATAATCATTAATTCCCGCACTTGGTTTTTGGTGAAATCTTGAAAAGATTATTTGCGATGACAAAGAGAAAAAGTCGTCGCAAATAAGATAAAATTATTTATCGTCGCAAATAATGAATTACCTTGGCGGTAAAAATCCGCGCCATTAAAATTTACGCTCTAAAATTATTTGCGACGACATTTAGGTTATTAGCGACGACATGGTTATTTTTTTAAATGGGGAGTAATTGCGACGACATGTCATCGCAAATATTTTATTATTTGCGACGAAAAATGTCGTCGCAAAAAATGTCGTCGTAAATGGCCTTTTTTGTTGTAGTGTTAGGATTTACCAAGATAAATTCACTTGAAACCTTATAATGAAAAGGTTGTTAGCTTTAATGGTAAACCCAAAATTTACGTGGTAAATCTAGGATTTACCAAGGTAACTTCACTTGGAACTTTATAAGGAAAAGGTTATCAACTTTAATGGTAAACTCATGATATACGTGGTAAATTCATGATTTACCAAAATAACTTCACTTGGAACCTTACAAGGAAAATGTTATCAACTTTAATAGTAAACCCAGTATTTACATGGTAAATTCAGAATTTACCAAGATAACTTCACTTAGAACCTTAAAAGAAAAAGATTATCAACTTTAATGATAAACTGTGGTAAATCTAGGATTCACTAAGATAACTTTAATTGGAACCTTATAAGGAAAAGGTTATCAACTTTAATGGTAAACTCATGATTTACCAATATAACTTTACTTGGAACCTTATAAGAAAAAGGTTATCAACTTTAATGGTAAACTCATGATTTACATGGTAAATCTAGGATTTATCAAGATAACTTCACTTAGAACCTTATAATGAAAAGGCTGTAAATTGTGATGGTAAACCCAAGATTTACAAAATTAAAAGTAGAAGAAAAGGATACATTAAAAAAATGATAAATTAAAAACATAAAATGGCCTATTAATTTCTATAAGCTGGTAAATTGACTATTTAGTTCCATAACTTTTAAATCTTGCCCTATTTCCTATAATTTTCCGTATATTATTTATCTATATGGTTAGAAAAAGGAAAAATAATAACAAAATAATAAATGTCGCTAAGGAAAAGACAATAATAAACCTTTGGGGCTTTCAAGGAGCAAAAAAAAAAAAATGTTAAATGTATTATGTCCTAATATTACTAATGATCTTGTGATATAAACATCATTGTTAAATTGAAATATTGAATTAGTAAATTAAAAATCATCAGAGCTTCAGTCTCAAGCACACCTGAAATATTAAAATGTATAGGGACAAAAAAAAAAAAAAAGTAAACGGGATGATGCTGGGGAGCATGCCAACAAAGATTTTAAAATTAAACGGTTCCGTGTGGAAGTTCTAGAAAAAAAAATATATATTACTGAAAAGAATAGAAAATTGTCCCTTTCACGAAAAAATAAAATAGATTAAAGCAGTTCCATACTTCCATTGTCTAATCCAATACTTGTCTCGGGATATAAAAAAAAAAAAAATGCAACAAATTTCTTCTTACATAAATATGATACACATCCATGTCAAGCACCGGTTTCTTATGTCATAGTTCTCTTTTTGATTCCCCATATTCTTTCCCGTGATGTGATGATGTGGTCACTACTAAACTGAAATTTATATATATATATATATACATATACATATAGGCCACTAGGATTTGCATGGTAACGGAAAGCGCATACAATATTTAATTACAAGTAAAATAAAAATCTCATGGTGGACTTTGGATTTACTCTGAAAATATATAGAGTTTAAAAATAGCTTTCTCTTGGATGGAATGTGTACATATAAATGTACAAGTTTAGACTATGATCTGTTACATATACCATCACTAATTAATATTATGGCTATAATTCAACAAGTAATATATTACATATTTAGAATTACATATTTAGAATAACGTAGGTCAAGCCGTCCAAAAAATAATATGAAATTAATGCGTGTTTGTTTCACGCATGCAGGCTCTGCTGTAAATGAAACGACAGTTTAAATTAGAAGGCTTTAATTATAAATCAATGTGGATGCCTAAAAACTATATATTTATATATATATATATATATATATATAGGGTTCACCTAAAGATATCGATCTTGCATTTATTAGGGAATTGACTTTGATAAATTCATCACAATAAGAAATAATAATTGAGATCGGGAGGTGGTTTAGTAAACGGCACCCTTTTTTAAGTGTGCAATCTACTGACAGATTTAGCACAAACAGTAACAGACAAAGTGTGATCATATAAAAAAGTAAATAAGTGTTCGGAGGCTGATAGTTTTTGATGTAACAAACTATTTTTTTGTTTTAAATTAATGGGCAAGCTTTGTCGTGTTAGAAACTAATATTTATTGCAAATCATGTTGCTTTCAGAGATCCCCCTATCCCATTTTCTAAAGAAAGGAAAAAATGAGCAATTACCTATTAAATGTGCCAATGGAAAGTCTATTTCTTGTGACGTTAATAGAGGAAACTTTAAGGCTATAATGCTTGAGAGAGAGAGAGAGAGAGAGAGAGAGAGAGAGAGAGAGTATTAATTGAAGAGTTTGAATTTCTCTATTAAGAGTGGTCCGACGTAGAAAAAAAACATTGGTCCGACGTAGAAAAAAACGTAGAAAAAAACATTCACAAGTGCTAACTTTGATTTGCAATCCAACAGCCCATAACATGCTCTCTTCTTGTCCACTAAAGGCCGGTATAGAACGCATTTCTACTCTAATAAGAGTATGTTTGGTAGGAAAGAAAAGTAGAAGGAAGAAAGAAGGTGGAGAGATTTTGGGAGGAAAAATGAAAATGTAGGTTGTTTGGTAGGAGAGAAAAGAGAAATGAAGAGAAAATAGAGTGGAAAATAATATATATGGGCCCTACTATTTTTTTTCTTTCCACAAGTGGGCAGAAAATGGAATGAAAAATTGAGACAACTCATTAAAGTGAGCAAAGTTACTAAACTACCATTTTTTCCATCAACATCTACGCAAAAAATTTAAGGGTATAAAAGTAATTTACGAGTAAGATTTTTTTTTTCCTCCCAATTTAACTTCCAATATCAAACAAGTGAATGTAAGCTCATTTTCTTTCAATCTTCTCATACCAAATAACATAAAAGAAAATCAATTTTCTTTTTTATCATTGTTATTTTTCATCACTTCTATATTTTCTTTCTATCTTATTTTCTTTCTTTCTTACCAAACATAGCATAAAAGTCACACACCAAAAAAAGAAAAAAAGGACCATAACTTTTTTTAACTAAAAAAAAAAAAAGAAAGAAAGAAAAACCAAAGAAAACCAACATCCTCGTAGTCTGAATATCGAATCAAAACATGGATTGTTACATTACCAATTCAAGAACCTCACTATTAATCAGTTTACATCTAACCTGACCAAATACCAAAAAGAATCTATTTTTTCCATCATTGTTTCTTTCTTCTTTTCCCCTACTCAACGGCCGGCTGTGATGAATCCACGTGGCACGTTTAAGGCGGGAAAATTTAATGCTCTGCCATGAATGGGGCCAAGGGAACAACTAACTTGCTATTTTTGGATGGTCCATACTCCATAGTGTTCGGTGTCTGAGTTGTCTCGTGGTTATCTACCGTCCAAAATTCACATAAAGTTGGCCAAGGAGAGAGAGAGAGAGAGAGAGAGAGAGAGAGAGAGAGAGAGAGAGAGAGAGAGAGAGAGAGAGAGAGAGAGAGAGAGAGAGAGAGAGAGAGAGAGGAACAAAGAAAAGAGTTTTCTTTTCCTTTGGATGAAAAGAGATGAGCATCTTATCGGTTCGGTTTCTAATATTTTTAAAGTACCTTCCTAATTAGATGTACATTTTTTTTGGCGAAATAACAATATTCGTATTTTGGGATAATTTTTCCTTTTATGCTTTCATATCCGTATCATCTTGAAGATGGAACTTGAAAGGCATAATAAAAGAGTGGATTGGTCCAAATTTCTCAGCATTTACAATAATTGAAGGAGATCATTAGCACAAATAATGCACCCCAAAATTCTCATCCTTCAAGGGCATCAAAAATGGATTCCTAATAAGAATATGCCAATTTCATTTTTTGTGGTCATCTTTGATGCGGATTGGTGTACAAACACGTAAAGTTTTAATTGGTGGCTTAACACGGGAAATTTAGCTTTGAAATGGAATTTGACTCTCTACGAGGCTGTTTTTTATGGGTGTTGTTGCGTTGGTGGGTACAAGTCATGGACGGTCTCCATCCAATTGGCACACTTTTTGGGGCTTTGGAGACTCATCTTTTAACACGGACCTCTCATTTGCCACCTTGACTTTGAGCTAAAAAAAAGGGCAATGGAATCGGACCCCTTTTTTTATGGGTCCTTTTTTTTTTATTTTGTATTTTTTTAAAATTTTTAATCTCAGCTTGGCTTGCTCTCAAATTAAGCCACATATTGGTTGTTTTTTGCTTTCTTGTGATTTTCCTTGTCTCTAAGAGAACCTTAGAAAAAAAAACTCCTTTTTTTTTTTGAAAGCTTGGGAAAAGTTAATGCAAGGAAGGGTCACGTATTTAGGAAAAAGAAAAGGACAGGTTACGTAGCCCACTAAAAAAGGTTGATTCTTTTACGTACCTCTTCTCTTATTCGAGTTTAAAATTTGAGTTTTGTTACAGTAAAAAGTTCTCATAAATAGTCATGTATAATTTGTTTGCTACAGTAAAAAATTTTCACACAATATCACATATCAACTCGAATTAGCGAATCGAATGGGAAGCAAATTTTACACTCTGTGATTGAAGGGGCGGGGAGTAGTAAGAACGGAGAGACGAAGAGTAGAAAATGGCGGAGAAAATTATAGGTTGTGTTTAGAATTGATTTCGTTTTTATTTTTTATATTTTTTGAGAAAGAAAAAATAAAAACGTTTTTTAAACGGCGTTTGACGTAATAAATATAAAAAACAGAAATGAAAACGATTTTTTAGTTTAGTGTAAAATGAAAGAGAAATAAATACTGACTTTTAGTCATTTTTTATTTTTTATTTTTCGTTTTTTCTTCTCTCGAGTATAAAGAGAGAGAGAGAGACATTAATGAGTTTTTTATACTGAAAACAATCTCTTGATAAAACTATAAATTACATTTTTAAAAATAATTTATGTCTAAAATTGAAAACGTTTTCATTTTCATTTTCATACAAAAAATAAAATCATTTTAGAACGAGTTCCAAACGCGCCCATAATAATTCTTCATGATGTTTAGTATGATAGAACGAGATTTAAAAAAATAAATGATAATTTTTATTAAATTATTATTGTTCTATTTAAATTATTTGTTAATAATTTATTTAAACGGTAAAATAGTCTTTTTAAAACTTAAAAATGATAGATTGTTTGAATTCTTCTCTTGATAGAAAGATCTAATTTTGTAGGCTATGAATGAGACCACATCTTTCCACTTCTCTCTTCAACCTTCTTCTTTCATTCATCTCTCCCGCCTACCAAACAAAACGTTACTGATTTCTTATTTTCCATTTTTTTTTAAAAGAAGTGTTTTTTTTTTTTTTGCATCATAAAAGTGTATTTTACAATTAAAACGCTATTAAAATCAGAAATATCATCCCTATGTATTTCACTTTCATGTTCCAATTTAAAATTAATTAAAAGAATCCAAAACAGCCTTATCATGATAAAATATTTTAAAGTAAATCGTTGGTTTCAATTGAATAGGAAAGAACATAAATGCCAGGGGTCACTTTGGATACGAATAATGAATCAAAAGTACACTACACACACACATATATATATATATATATATCATTTTACGTTAATTCACGAAAAATAATCATATATCTTAAAGTTTAAGCTTCCAATACTAAAACATAGTTATCACACCCAAGGAGTATCTGTACTTTTGTTTTTGGCTATTGAGGAAGCTTCTTCAACTTTTGCGCCAAAAACAAAAGGAATCGAACATTTTTAAATAGATTGCCTACTAGATTGACAGCAAAGCCCTTTTACACTTCCTCTTTAATGGGAAGGTTAAAAAAGTTTTTTTTTTTTTTTCTTTTAAAGGAAAAAAAAAAGGTTCTCTAATTATTTATCAAAAAAGAAAAAAAGGCAAAAATGAGCCGAGTCGAGCCGAGCCGAGCCGAAAAGGAAAGTAGCCGGCTAGGAGTAGGCGTTGAGAATGGTAGTGGTAGTGAACTAAAGAGGGTATGGTGTGGTATCTTCCGCATGTGTGCAGTGCACATCGGTGGTGCTTAGTGCAAGACAACCCAATCAACGTCTGCCATATGGCCTTTCAGTTTGTAGGACCCACACACGCTTCGCTTCCTCGTCTGCAAGGCAACAATAGCACGCTGCCAGGTGGACCCACACACGTTTCGCTTCCTCGTCTACAAGCCAACAATAGTGCGCTGCCAAGTGGCTTCCTCGTCTGCAAGCCAAAGAAGTCACTTATTTTTTTAAGCCTACATTTCAACATTTGAATTTAAAATTTATTATAATAAAAAATTTTATAAATAATTACCTCTAATTTTTTTATAATAAAAAATTTTCAAATAAAATTATATTTTAATTTAAATTAAAGTTTTAAATTAAAAAATTAGACGGACACTTAGGAGTTGTTTAGTTGGGGGATTCGTACCCCGATTCGAATTATAGTTCATGATTCGCTATAATATTTTTTCTCACAAAAAATACACATAAATTAAAAATAATTCTAATTTTATAATTCTAATCCATAAACTAAACGTCTCTTTAATATTTTTTTTATTATAGCATATTATTCTATTGGTTACCCCACACCACATGGCGTCATCTGGGTATCCCATGTCACTAATATTTGCCTGCGTATCTGGTCTTGTCAAAATTGCGAATATACCTTTCTTTTTACCTAATTTCCCTTTTCTTCGTATTCTAAAGGGATTTTTTCGCACTACTTCCTTGGGAAAAAAAAAAAAAACCCTTTCAATAACTTCTCAAATACACAAATATGTCATAAAAAATATTTTATTGCTCAATTGTTCTTTAATGGAAAATTATATATATCTTCAATCATGTAAGTAATATTCTATTACATAATTGTTCAATAAGATATTTTCCATCATACGACAGTGTATACTTTATTATGTTTTTTTTGTCTTTTTCTTTATATCTCTCAACAATTTTAAAATGCAGAAAAAAACAATTTTGAAATATCACTAACACAAAGTGAATCCTACTCAAAATTAAGCATCAAAATGATATTTTAAAAAAGGGTTTTCAAGTCATGTTTCCAACACTATGGTCTCGTTTATTTCACCAATTCGAGTTTAGAATTCGAGTTTTGTTACAGTAAAAAGCTCACAGAAACAGTCACATTTAACTTTTTTACTACAGTAATAAGCTTTCACATAAAGTCACATCTCAATTCAAATTTAAAACTCGAATCTGCGAACTAAACGGGCCCTATATATGCATATATACAATACTCAATAATGGATTAAGGAAATAGGAAAGTCATTTACATTTTAATTAACGTAAACTGTCCAATAATACAGTAGATGTTTATATTTGTAGCATATATACATGTTTTAGACGAATACAACATAATCCATAAGGTGATCTCCAATTCACAACTCCTTTTGAACTATAAATTAATAACTTATATGGTTTCAATACTCGAGTCCCAATGAATTTTGATGCATTGTTCTTTAAAGACATGACAGTGAAACATGTACCTTTATAAATTCGACATATGTATACATTAATTGAAAAAACTCTCCCCTAGAGTTGAAGTAAAACTCGTAACACCATACATAATAATATAATAATATGAAAAAAAAGGTTTTTCAAAAAAAAAATGAAAAAATTAGTAAAACTACCAATTATCATAATATTGACCTAAACATTTTGAATCACTCTCCAGATCACGGGACACGGGGTAGTACCAACTCAAGAAAATAACCGCAATATATATATATATATATATATATATATCACTAAAAAAAGATTTTTCTTAACTTTTTTTTTTTTTTTGTCTCATTTTGCATGAAAAAGCCCGCCAGGAGAATTCTCCACGTGCCAGATAAAACAATCATTTATTATAATACACTGGACCAAACTCCTAAGTTTGACGACAAGACTATTTCGGTCATTTCCGCCGACCATCCCCCTTCAGCCTTCGCCACCTTCTCCTCCGCTTCTTCCAAGTCTAACCAACCACCTTCTACTCCTACTATGAACTAACTTGAGATTTAAAAAAAAAAAAAAAAAACAGAGAAAAAAAAAAAGAAAAAAAGAGAAAAGAAAAGGCCTTCACTTTCTTGTTGCCACGTAGACCTCCTCCTCAGATTGCCACGTCACCACAGTGCACCCCATAAAATGTACGGACGTGCCGCTGAATATATAAGCCCCGCCTCAAGAAAGCCCCTCCCATGTGAAAACCCAAAGCCTTCATTCATTTCTCTCTCTTTCTCTTCTATTTGCCGAAAGAACTTTCAGCCGAAAAAAAAATCAATATTTCCCGATACAATCTGATACATGGTGATGGCCGCAGCAACCGATCGAGCTACTCATGCTGCTTTGGTGGGGCCATCGCCGGCGACAATGGTGTCGGTGCCGATGACGATGCCGACTCCGGTGACGGTGATGCCGGATGCTTTCGCCAAGGAGGCGATGCTCGCTTGGTATCGCGGAGAGTTCGCGGCTTCCAACGCGATCATTGACGCTCTCTGCGGCCACCTGAGGCAATTCCCCGGCGGCAATGAAATCTACAAGGGCGTCTTCGAGGCGATACACCGGCGTAGGGTGAACTGGATTCCGGTCCTCCAGATGCAGAAATACCACACCATTGCTGACGTCACTATGGAGCTTTGTCGTGTTGCGCCGGCGAGGGTGTCGGAAGAGGAGCGTGTAGAACAGAAGTGTGGTGGTTATAAGGTCGCCGGTGAAGCAGAGAAAAAGAGCAACAAGGGAGTGAATCTGTGTTTGGAGGAAGAGAAAGTTGTGGAAAGTGATGAAAATGGATATCCAGATAACGAGGAGGCTGTGGAAGAAAACGATTCGCTGAACAGTGAGATCACTGATACAGGTAAGTATGGATTTTATTTCTTTTTTTTTTTCAAGATATTCTGAAATTTGATTGAAAAAGGCCTGATCTTGATATGGTGAAATTTAATTGTGGGAATAGGATCGTTGACTGTAATTAGTTTGGAAGTTTCCGATTTTCTTTTTTCTTTTCTCTTCTGGTTTGATTGAATGTTTCTCTGCAGTTTGTAAATTTCCGACTATGATCAATGTGAACTGTGAAGTGATGTGATTATAGCAGAAAAATTACTTAAATTTTTATTTATCAGTTCTGATTCAGAAACATTGAAAGGAAAGCAAAGGTCTTTAGACTCTGGTTTGGTTTAAAAGCTTTTTTCTGTTTGGTTCCCGAGAATTTTCAGTTAGAAATTAATTTTGTTTTAGTTCTCCCAAACAATAAACAGTAAATGAAGATATCTTTTCAAATACCAGATCCAAGATTCAACTCCCCATTTTCCAATCTTCTTCCACTTTGAATTCAACATTAGATCATAACCTGTATTTTTTCCTTAATTAAAAAAATCTTAACCATGAGTTTTCAGTTGATATTATATATTTTCCCGAGATTCAAAAAGTGATATGAGAGGAGGCTTTGAAAAGTTCGATGCAAGCGGAGGAAAGGCTTCGCTGCAGCCGGCATTACAGTTAGTTTCGGGAGAAGCAAATACCCCAATTGCCATCAGCATGATGCAATGCTTTGCTAAGTCGTCAAGTCGCTTTCCTTATAGGCGGCGCTCAATCAGAGCCGTCCATCAACAACCCACGTCACATGGGGCTCGATCAGGCGTGGGGCGTTTTGTAGGCCGTAGGGTGCTAATAACAATGCTTTTAGCTTTATATTTATTTTTTATTATATAATAATATTTGTGACCGGAGGAGAAACGGGCTCGTCTGACCCGGTGACCGAGTTACCGGGTCAACTCCCTAGTCCTTTGGTGGATGGGGGATCCAATGAAGATGGACAAAAAAAAAAAGGTTTATTATTATTATTTTGATATTTCTACAATACATCTGAAAAATACAGCAAATAGTCTTAGAAGACGTTTGATTCATGTATTAGAATTATATAATTAAAATTATTTTTAATTTATGTGTATTTTTTGTGAGAGAAAACACTGTAACGAACTATGAATCATGATTCAAATTCTAATTTGAATCCTCCAACTAAACATCTCATAATTATGTTTTCTAATTGTCTATTATAAATTATTTGTTCTTTAAATTTTTACTTTGAATAGGATGTATGATTTGATTTAACAATTAGACATGTGGTATGAGATACTTATTTATTTTTTTATTTTTTTGTATTTTAAATAAATTATTTTAATGAACATTTAATTTATAAATTTAAAATTATATTTAAAATTATTTTAAATTTACGTATATTTTTTATACTAAACACAGATGATGAGATTGTACGCAGTTGGGTAGAGAAATGGGCTTTTGTTTGTTTTTTCGGTTTTGGCGTCGTTCCTTTTCGGTCGGGCAGTTTGGGTTTTTTCCCGTGTGGTGGTGGTCAGTGGGCAGTGACAGCTTTGCTTTGTTGAAGATGGACACCACACATGCTTCCTGCTTGTCCCCACACTAGTGGACTTACATTTCGAAACAAGAAGTTAAAAAAATATATATAAAATAGGAATTCCCAATGCTTGAATTTCAATGTTGTGAATTTGACACATCAAAATTAATCAAATGCATAATTAAATTAATCAATTGACAGTTATTTTTGTTTTGTTTTGTTTTTTGTTTTTTTTTGGTTTGTTTGGTGGGCAGGTTCTCAGGAAGTGCAGGCTAAATCGGAAAATGATGAGATATGCTCCAATCATAAAGAGTGCGAGGCACGTCCGGACCTGATCAAACTGACGAAAGGCTTCTCAACAAAAGAGAACGTCAAAGGGCATATGGCGAGTTTTTTATTTTATTTTTTATTTTTTTTTGTCATTTAAATTAATTTTATATGGCGCGTGGAAGAAATGAGGTTCTGTTCACTTCACCAATTCGAATTTTGCTACAGTAAAAAATTTTCAGAAACAATCACATTTAACTTTTTTACTATAGTAAAAAACTATCACGTAAAATCTAATCTTAACTCGAATTAGCGAACTAAACGGGCTCACGCTACTTGAGTACTTGTTATTGACACTTCGTTTTTTTTTTTTTTTTCAGGTGAATGTTGTGAAAGGAATGAAGTTGTTTGAGAATATCTTCACGGAGTCGGAGCTTTGCAAATTGATTGACTTCGTTAATGAATTCAGAACTGCTGGCCAGAATGGAGAATTGTCAGGTGAATTTGTTGGCTACATGTAAATTTTTTTCTTCTTTTTTGTTTTTGTTTTGTTTATCAAAGTACAGCTTCCATATGCTGCATTGCATAATGTAACATCATGAAATCTTAAATTGTTTTACCAATTTTATGCCTTGTAAGTGCAAGTTGCTAGTTTTTTTTTTTTTTTTTAATCACTATCTAATCAAACATAATTGAACAAATACAGGGGATACGTTTATATTATTCAATCAGCAGATGAAGGGAAACAAGAGAGAGCTGCTTCAGTTTGGGATTCCAATTTTTGGACAGATTAAAGAGGAAGGTGACAATCAAACAAGTAAGACTCATTTTCTAATATCTAGAGATAAGATCAAGAGGACTTTTTCATATTGGAAATTCTTTTGTTTTAGCAATGTAGTAGCCACTTTTTTATTTGACTTGTGTATTTGTAGGCAACATAGAACCAATTCCAGCCCTTCTTGAAAATGTCATTAACCACCTTATATTGTGGAAACTCATTCCGGAGTACAAAAGGCCGAATGGTTGCATCATCAACTTTTTCGATGAGGTATTCTACATTTTTGGTTTGTGTCAATGTTCACTGATCTGATCTTTTAGCTTTTTCATTAATTTGTACTGTTGTACAGAAATGAAAGTGAAATTACTTTTGTTGTTTTCATTTTTTTTTTTAAGGATGAACATTCGCATCCATTCCAAAAACCACCCCATTTGGAGCAACCCATCTCTACTTTGCTCCTCTCTGAATCAACTATGGCTATTGGGCGTAGCCTTGTGAGTGATAATGATGGAAACTACAAGGGCCCTCTTATGCTCTCACTTAAGGGGGGGTATGCTCTCCAATTTTTTTAAAGTTCTAACAACATTTGTCTTTTCCAAAATCTGATTCTTATTTCAGAAATTCTTTGTTGCATAACCAACTTCTCATGATTTTTTACAGGTCCCTTTTAGTCATGAGGGGTCACAGCTGTGACATTGCTAGGCATGTCATGTGTGCGTCTCCTAACAAAAGGGTCAGCATTTCGTTCTTCAAAGTTCGACTAGAATCAAACCAATGCCAAGCACCAACGAGTCCTACCTCGGCTAGTGCCATGACGGTATGGCAACCAAGCGCATATGGAATGCCAAATGGTGTTGGCTTCGAGTCCTCCATGGATCTGATGCCCGAGTGGGGAGTCCTCCGTGCTCCGGTTGTCATGCTGGCCCCGGTGCGCCCAATGGTGTTGAGTCCTCACAAAAATCCTTGCAATGGAAATGGAACTGGAGTTTTCTTACCTTGGAATATGGGTTCACGGAAACCACAAAAACATCTTCCACCACGGGCACAGAGAGGACGACTTCTTTCATTGCCATCCTCGCCCGAGGCTCACGGGGATGATAAGTCGACTACTTCCGAAAAAATCAATAATGTCGATGGAAAGTCGGTGTGAAGAAACGGTTGGTGGCGGCCCTGGGTCCAATACAATTATGTGATCAGCAGAGGCATCATTTAGTACTTATTCTCGAAGAGTTAGTGTTGTACAAACAAAGAGAGCCCAGGTGCTATTTAAGAGTCCTTTTGTTTATTTTTTTTGCTTGTTTGTTTGTTTTTTTCTCCTTAAGCAAGTTTAGTTCTAGTGATGGTCATTACACCTTTTGTTGGATGTCTATCACTGTAGGGCTTCGAAAGTTGTCGACTCTTGAGCTTCAAGTTTGGGAAATGTAAATTATATAGCTCAATTGTAGTAGGGAAGAATTTTGTCTTTGGTTTCATATTAATCTTTTTCCATAAGACAGTTTTTTTTTCTTTTTTCTTTTTTCCTGGACATGATAATTTTCCTAGTTTTGCCCAGCGTATCTGAATATTCATTAGTAAATCGGCCACACCCTCAACTGATTTGAATTCTAGATGTACTTTTCTGTATCGTAAGAGCAAAACACATCAACGAAAAGGAAATCAGGCTTGTTGTGAGAATCTAATCTTTTTCATATTGTATTTACATTGTAGTGAGAGAAAATGTTAAGTGGGTAGAAAGTGCTTGCTGTAAATTGATTGCAGACATTCATGAATGTGATCTACAAATCAGAAAACACTCGAATCAATGGACAACGGCGGTATCAATGACGAAAGGCAGGTCTAGGATATTTTGTTCTCTTCGCATTTAATATGCATCAGAGTTATCTGTTACATGCCTATCTTGATTTTGAAATAATGCACCCAAAAAAAAAAAAAAAAAAACAAAGGACAATTAATCTGCATGACAATGCTATGCTCTACATTTGGATGTATTTACATTTTTACAAGAAGACTATGAAACAGAGACAAAAACATTGATTATTGAATAAAATTCTGAATGCTGTAGTAAAGAATGGTATTATGGTATTGAGTTGTTCAGGTTTTATTCTAAACAAAATGATGAAATAATTGGACAACAATCTAAGAAAACCAAGACTATCACATACTGAAACTTGCAAGTAATGAATTATTAATATGCATAGAAGGACAGGGATAATTTATCCTCTTTGAGAATTTTCTTCTACACTTGGATACATCTATATTCCTTGAAGAAGGCCATCAAACGGAAATATATCTTTGAATAATTACGAAACCTTTGACAAACATTGGAATCATGCTTTTGGGTAGTTGAAGTTTTAATTCAACTGAAATGATCTCAATTCCAAGCATGAAAACTTACCCCACCACAGGTTGAAACTTGCAAGTACTGAATTATCAACGGTTGCAAATAATATAATCCTAGTCAAAAGAAAAAAATTGACACGAAACTTTGGTAACCCTTTGACTGTTCTTCGTCTTGTGTGTCCAAAAAAAAAATGAAGAAGATGAAGAACAGCCTCAGAAAACTCTAAAGTACAGACATTCATATGTGGAGAAATTTGACTGATATTACAAACAATACCACCTGTCCAAATAACTAGCACACTGAAGTCTATCAAGTTTTTTCTTGAAACAGAATAACAACCTTCTTTCCTTGAAAACTGAATAACAACTAGATCAAATGTCACGTTTCTTAGAGTTCCCTGTCTTCCAAGCAACTTTTCTTCTCTAAGTTTGTAGTCCTTGCTTCACTTTAGTCATGTCATATAATTGGTGTTTTCAAGACCACTAGAAAAGCAATCAAAAGTGGGGTCTATCTCCTGGGATACGTATTCATTCAGGCTTTTGTTTCTTCGGGAGCTAGCTGCATGGATTTTCGCAACGAAGATTTGATGTCAAAAGTTGGTTCTTGGATTCTCTCATCTGTCAATCATCATAAGATGTTTCTGAACGTTTTTGTTTATCCTTGAATCTATAGTATAAATATCAATATCTTCTGAAGTAATTCCTTTAAACGAATTACACGGGCGCATTACTGACCATATATGATTAGGATTCTTTGGGGTTACTTCACGATCTTTCCAAAATATGTTAAAAGCAGACATTTTCTGCTTATATGGGCCTATGTAGATATTCTCTCTGTCCTTTATGATTTTTCTGAATAGGAACTGTGATTACCCTTTGAATTTAGTCCGGAGGATATGAAGTTGACCATCATGTTCACTATCTATTAGAGAAGCACTCTCAAAAAGCTGACAAATAATGTCTTCAACTATAATTTGATCGCCCTACTCTATTACCAGCTTAAAAGATAAAAGGGCCAGAAACAGTTAGAAAGAGTGAGGCTTTAGTGAAATTATTGGACATTAAAGTATAAAAATCAAGAACATCTCAGGTTGAAACTTGCAAGCGATGAATTATTGATGCATAAAAGAACAAGGATAGTTGATGATAATTGATCTAAATGAGAATGTTCTGTATTTGGATACAAGTCTTAAAAGAAAACCAAAAAAACGGAAATCTATTATTGAATAATTACGAAACCTTTGGTAAAGAATGTAATTATGCTTTTTGGTCATTGAAGTTTTAGTCCAAATGAAATGATTCGATATTGAAGCATGAAAACTTAAAGACTACCTCGTGTTGAAACTTGAAAGTAATGAATTCTTAATGGTGTTGCAAATAATAAAATCACATGCCGGAAACAAATCAATGCAAAAATCTGCACATGAATAGTGAGCAATAACAACAAAGAAAAACAGAGAAACGTCATCAATGACAGAGTTTCTTTTAACTTCACAAATTGACATTACATGATCACAGAAACATATTTGCATTTGAATCAACTGATGCAAGAAAAAGAAAAGAAAAGAAGAAGACCCTCCAACCGTATTATACTCCATTACATAAAAACAACTGTGGAGGGAAGTTTAACTGAGACCAGTACACTTAAAAATAAAAACTTAACCGTTCAATAAAGTTTCAACCTTTAGTTGGTTTATCGTCATCATCATCTTCAATATCCCAACTCAAATCCGCCTCTTCTTCCACAGCACTAAGCCGCTTCCTTAGCTCTGCTCTGTTCGGACTTCCACTATGAGTCACCTTCTTTTCATCAATACTACTAAGATCCTCAATCTCATCCCATCCAAGGTCTTCCTCTTCAGGGACAGGCACTGAATCTGTGACATCACTATCCTTAGAAGATTCACCAGGCTCTACCTTCCCCTCTGAAGCCACTTTCTCGTCAGATTTCAATACCGATTTTTTCTCAGAATCTCCTTCCAAATTCCTCTCCTGTTTAGAATTTTCCCCATCATTCCCTTTGTTGTTCTCATTATCATCCATATTAGAATTCTTCTTCCCCTTCTCATCAACACCTAGAGAACTTT
The DNA here is from genome assembly GCF_000414095.1 of Morus notabilis. Classification (NCBI taxonomy): domain Eukaryota; kingdom Viridiplantae; phylum Streptophyta; class Magnoliopsida; order Rosales; family Moraceae; genus Morus; species Morus notabilis. The sequence goes on along the minus strand of NW_010358172.1, from coordinate 414,702 downwards.
CACCTCGCAATTCCTCCGCGGAATTCACTTCCTTCACAATCTTCTTCTCGGAGTCATTGCTCTGCAATTCCTCTTTTGTAACTTTACCACCTTCACTTCCCAATTCCGCATTCTTCGCGGGAATCGGTTTCGACTTCGTATTGCCCTCCTCCTCCTCTTCTTCTTCATCATCTTCTTCTTCATCATCGACGTCCCAACTCAACTCCTCCTCTTCCTCCCTCGAAATCGCCCTCTTCACAAGATTGGCTCTCAAGTCCTCAGCTTGCCTAAGCTTATGAATCTTATAGAAATATCTAGACCAGAAAGTTTGGTGATCAACACTATCGGGAACAACCTTCTTGTAGATACTCTCAATTGCCCCATTTTCCTCAATTAATCCCTCAATTTCTTCCATCTTTTCCTCCAAAACAAACCCTAATATCCACATATTATAATCATCCAAATCTTCAGGTTCTTCGCAATAAGTACTCGCATCAGCCTGAATTGCGCGAACCTGAGCGTCAAATCTACAATACCGTTTCGAGTTCAAGCTCTGTTTTTGACTATTGTTGTTGCTATCAGAAGAATCAGATTCAAGATCGTCAGCAAGAATTGCATCCTTACCTTGAGATATGATCTGAGCCGTACCTTTCACGACGGTGTTCCCAAACTCATCAATGGCGTGCCCTACCGTCCCCAACGACCCCTGAACCACCTCGATCTCCTTCTTCAGCCCCGAACTGAACTCCTGAAGATCGCGCCGGTAGGTCTCGATAACCGACTCGGATTTCGTCGCTAGGGTTTTAACCAGGCCGCCGAAGCTCCACGCACCGCCGGCGCCGGAATCGGGATCTAGGGCTTCGCGCTCATCCTTGTTCGGCGGATAGTCGGGAGATTCGGAGTTCGGAGGATCTGGATCTTCGGAGAAAACGGACTTGAAGAAATTCATGGAAGATCTAGAATTGATCGGAAACTGTGGAATCTAACTGACGAATGGATTGAAAGGATAGAGAGATTTTAGAAAGAAGTTTTCGTGTAGATTTACACAGTAAATTGGTGGTGCACTTGGGGCGCAGTGCGCATCAGTCGGGTGAATCGTCAAAATCCGGTCTTATTAAGGTGAACGGGTTGGGCGAATTAAGCTGAACCGGGTTTTATTGGGTCCCCAAACTTTGAATATCGTTTTACTTTACTCCCCGAGCTGCATTTTTTTTTAATATAAATTACACCATAAATTTTGATTATTTTAGCAGTTTTAGTTCCAGCTATTAAAATTGATGAAGAATTTTTAAATTTGGATAGAAACAATCGTATTTGGTAGGGTTGTTCGTCGAGTAAAAACCGGCAATTTTTTGTCGGTTTGGTGACCAAACTGACGATTTCAATTTTTTAAAACTGCGCACTGAAACCAAACCGCACAAAGAATAATCGGTTCGGTTAACTGAACTTCGATTTCCAATCGGTTTTCTGTCTGTTTTCAATTTTAGTAATTAAGAAGATAGCTATCAGTTAATCATCAGGTTACGAATTTTTAAATTTGGATAGAAACAATCGTATTTGGTAGGGTTGTTCGTCAGGTAAAAACCGGCAATTTTTTGTCGGTTTGGTGACTAAACTGACGATTTCAGTTTTTTAAAACCGCGCACCGAAACCAAACCGCACAAAGAATAATCGGTTCGGTTAACTGAACTTCGATTTCCAATCGGTTTTCTGTCTGTTTTCAATTTTGGTAATTAAGAAGATAGCCATCAGTTAATCATCAGGTTATCAACATTAAAGAAAGAGAAAAAGGAGCATAATTTTAGGTTTCAAGTTTCAACCTTAAAGTACAGGTATCTACCATGTCAAATACACAAAAGAAAAGCACGTAAAACCGAATTGGAAGGAATTAGAGTAAGAGATGTGAGAGAAAATCCTATGTTGTCTAAGAGAGAGTTTTGATGCTTCTGTAAAGAGTGGTAGTGGCTGGTTAGAGCGAAAATCCTACCTTGTCCAAGAGAGTTTTTTTTAGCAGCTGCTTCTAAAAAAAAATGTCACAACTACAAACCTAAAACTCAACACATACAAAAGTCAGAAAAAAACTAAATCTGAAAAAAAAAAACTAACCTAGTGGGCTGGTGGCTTATGGAGACTCGGCGCGACAGGGAGGTGGCAGTCCTGCGGAGTTCACTTGGAGGGTGATGGCGGAGGGAGATGACGGAGGATTGAGGTGAGGGAGGGGAGATGGTGGCGGTGGCCTAGGGTTTTTTGGTTGAGGAAATTTGAGAAACTGAGAACGAAAGTTTAACTAAGTACTGAGAAAGTTTCTCTTTCTCTGATAGCATAGAAGGGGCAGGGGAAAAAATAAAAACTTCAGTCGTTCTACTTCTCGTCTAGTCCACCAAAAAAATAATAAAATAATAAAAATAATTTCGGCTTGGTTCGGTTTAAAATTGAACCTTAAGATCATAACCAAAACCGAACCGCCATTAAGGCAGTTTGATTTGGTTAACCAAACCGAAATTCTTCGATTTCACGTGGTGCCGCCTTTTCAATTTTTACGTGGTCGTTTTTTGTCATTTTTAGTTTTACGATTTTTCTGTACAATCCTAGTATTGAAAGTTGAAAAACAATTATTTTACATACAAAATTTTCTAGTTTGTAAGTGTGTTTTAACAAATAACAACAATGAATAGAATATTTTGCGTTTAGTATAATTATTTTTTTATAAAACTTTCAATAATTATATGATAAAAATGCAATTATCTCTTAAATTTCATTAATGTTTCATTGATGTTAGCCTCAATTCAATAACTAAAACTGCCAAAAACTTAAAGTTTAAAGAGTAATCTGTCAAGAAAAAAAAAAAGGTTTTGTAAATTTCCTGCCAACTTTCGCGTTTGTGTTTAAAGAAAAGAAACATAATATATTCGTAAATAAAAAAAATTCTACTACATTCTTTAGTTTGAATCGTTAAATATGTAATAGTTTCAGTTAAATGACATTCTATATTAGATTATGTTGATTTTATACATTTTTTTGTACTTTGATAAGATTTTAAATAAAATAAGTGCTACTTTTAAGAAATATACTATTTACATAGAAAATTCAAACCTAATTTTGATATAAAACTAGTAAGGATATATAACTAGACTTCAAAAATGATAACTGCCACCAAAATTCATTGGGAAGCAATTGAGTTTGTTTAGGGTCCGTTTGAAAGGTATTATCAAATCATGATTATTAATTTTAAAGTTTGAAATTCAAATTTTTTGTGAGAGAAAAACACAGTAGTTAAATTAATGATTTGAGTTTGAGTATACGAAACAAATTGTGCCTTAAAAGTAGGGGTGACAATTCGTGTCACGTGTCGTGTTTTGATCATTTTTTTTAAAATTTACAGTCAATCCGAACACGACCCGTGACACGAAATTTTTTAAAAACCGCAACACGAACACGACACGACCACTTTACGAGTTGACACGACACGACCTGAAAATGACCCGTGACACGAAATTGACCCGTGAATCCGAAATTGACACGAAAATTGTATACTTTTATTTAGTTTTTTACATATTATAAATAACTTAAAATTCATAACACTCTAAATTATAATAACATCCATTGAAATTAAGCAAATAATAGTATAAGATTTTGAGTATAACTATCATGATATCACAAGTTCATAATAAAATTTAAAATATTAATGAGAAATATATGTATTTTTTTGTTTTTTACGAGTTTCGTGTCATGTTCGGGTTAGGCGGATCCAACCCGAAATTGACACGTATTTTTCGTGTCAATTTCAGGTCGACCCAATTCTGACCCGAACCTCTTTTTTCTCAACCCTAACCCACAGAATTCGTATCGCTTTCGAGTCGTATTATCGTGTCGTGACTCATATTGTCAACCCTACTTAAAAGTCTAGTAATAGAGATCATGCGGAAGGTTTCTGTTTTAAAGAAAACATATAGCATCTTGCTTAGCCTTTGATCGGCAGAATGGGGAAGTTTGCGTAGTATATTGCTACGTGTGCAACAGAGAAAAGCTGCTAATTTCCATGGCATCAAAGCTCTTTTTGTCGATTTATTATTTATGCAATCTGCATCGGTTACCTGCATAGGCAAGTTATAGTTCTTATTTATTTATTTATTTATTTGGTAGCTTCTTAAGTTGGTCCAAAGAATATTAGGTGCCTAATTAATTATTGCTTTTAGATGTCATGCCTAATGTAGCCTAAAGATCCACAGTCCACTGGCCCAAATCTATAGAAAGACGGCTTCATGGCTTGTTTCCTTGTGGTGTCATTAGTTATAATCTTCCCCGCTGATGAACTGTTTAGGAATCTAATTACTTGAAGCAAATTCAAATTCTAGTTCTCTCACCGAAGCCGTCGTATCAAATACATTACTACTTGGAAAATATAATTCAGATTTTTTTTAGGGGACAATAATATTCTGATCTTAAAGACCCACTTTTGCTTTTCTCACATAATCTATCTTGGAGATTACAATAGAAAAAGAATTTTTTCCATCAAAGTCACATTAATTCTCCTTCCCCCTTTTTATTACCCTACATCACAAGTATGGAATAATACAAATGCAACAATACCCTGTTTAAAAGAACGCCACATAAATCCAAATGTTTGGTTTTGGACAATCAAAAGCCATAATATTTCTCTTGTTGTTCTTATTATCACTCCAAAATAGTTAACAAAAATGCAAGAGAATAAGAGCAAACTTTTGTTGCCACTTAAGATTTGCCAAAGGCTCCTTAGCTTCATTGTCAACAACCTCATCCCAAGAGGGCTCAAGCGAGTGACCACTTACCATTCCCTGCATCAGGCCTCAACGACAGTTCCCATGGTCGCAGCCAAGCTAAACGACAACGAATGCAATTCGGGTTTCAAAGTTCAAGTCCACTACATCAAAAACGACAACTTTTCATCAAACGACAAACTTCAGGAACATGAAGAGGAAAACTCAGTTCAGGCCCAGACAAAAGAGGAGAAGCCCATTTTGACGATCACGGCCCCAGAGAGCGTCCCAACAAAAGTGCTTAGTGTTAGAGACGTAGAAGAGGAAGAGAGAATTAGAAAGATGAAAGGGAAGAGCATAATTAGCACCGAAGAGATGACATTACCAAGTCCTTCTTTGAGGAAGAGACAGGTGAGGCCACTTTTTGATGTTGCGGTTAATATTAATGAGAAATCTGATGCGTTTATCCGTACTAGGAAGGAAGCCATGAGAAGGAACTACATGTTCGAGACCAAAACATTTTAGTATTTGCACTACTAAACCATGTTTTAAGATTTCTAATGTTTCATCAATAAGTGAAGTAGTTGGAATGTATAAAAAGTTCAAAGTTAAAGCAGTTTGATGGAAACAAGATTAATACAATAAAGTTCAGAACCCTTTTTTTTCTCATGTGATTCTTAGAATTCATCATAATGACTTCTTAGCTTGATTTCGCTTGTCATTGCATCTAGATCTTGTTTTTCACTTTTTATGTTTTAATGCATAATTATGTTATTGTATATGTGCGACGATGCAATAAGCCAAGACCTAAAAGAATGAACTTCTATGTAAAGAATGAATGATTATGTATTCTGAGGGGCAATAGTATGTCATTCTTTCAGGTTACGAGCACATTTGATGTTCTAATTCAGAATTCACAAGTTAATTATGGACGCACACTATTTAGGAACAATTATGTAACAAATTATTTAGAATATAAATAGTTGTTTTAGCTAAAGGAACGTGAAAACTCAGGTAAGAGGATCTTCTGGTGGTCAGTAACTACTATATTCTACACAAGGGGCACCATCTATCCTCTAGCGGTTGATGTTCATATCAATTAGTCAACAAAACAACTCTTACAAATTAATCTTCCCTCCATTGTTTAAACTCCCCCATTTTTCATAACCATCATCTCTCCAATTAATTAATCCTCCACATTCCTTTCCTCTTTTGAAGCTCATTTTTAATCCATCTTTTTTTTTTAAAATTTATTAAATGGTATAAAATGTGGAAAGCAACCATTTAATCCAACCAACCTCCATTTCTCATTCTTCAAAAGAAACGGGTGAAGAAACACGATACAAAATCATAGGGGGCCCACAAATGATCAACAGAGCAGGGCCTCCTAGAGTCCAGCCTCAACCAGGGCTTCCCTTTCCTACTCCAGTGGAGCAGGCTTATTGGGCCTGGATGCAAACTCCTACACAGGCCCTCCAGATTGTCACCTCCAAGCCCATGTTGGTTCCAGCTGTGATCCACTCCCTTTTATCTTCCCAGCCAATACAAGCAAAAATGGCGGCAAAGACCCCAAATCGTAGAAGCAAAAATGGCGGCAACCACTACTCCATCCTCTGCGTAAACTCTCCTTCCCTCCATTTCTCCACGTCCACCACCATAACTCCCGTGTTGAGGTAGCAAGGTTTTCTTCCCCCGAAAGTCCTCGCCGTCGCCGGATCCGACCAGAACTGGTCGGAGAAGTACTTCGTGAAGTTCGCATGGCAGTACTCCGGCGCCGCCAGGACCTTTCCTTCCAGATCGACGGTCCAGAGCTTCGCGACGTCGTTGACGACCACGAGATCGGAGTGCAGGTAGATTACGCGGTTCACCTCCGCCGGGATCATCTCCGGGAGATAGATCCTTGCGTACTTGAGCGGTTGATCTAGGGCTTTTGCAGACGGACCTCGAGATCTTGCTGCGGACGCGGCTCGAGTCGAAGCGCTAGAGGTCGAATTTGAGGCCGGGGAAGGTGGATCTGACGCCGGAGAAGACTGCGGGCTCGAATTTCGACCAGAGGAAGTGGAACTCGACGTTCTCCTGGCAGGCGGAGTGTTGGAGGACGGGGGACACGGCGGCGACGGTGTCTCGGAGGTAGTTGGAGTCGAGAGTCATGGCGATGTGGATCCGCCCGCGGTCGCAGGAGTCGCCGTTTCGGAATGCCGGGGCTTCTCGGAAGACGGGAGCGTCGGTGGAGGGTTTGTGGTAAACGACGCCGTGTCGGACGGCCACGACGGCGGCGGCGGAGGGGAGGAGGAGAGACAGGAGGCCGAGGAAGAGGGAGATAGGAGGAGCTGGAGGGCAGCTCCGAATGGCCATCCTGCGGAGATTGGTGTGGAGGAGGAAGAGAGGGAAGCCATTGCTAGAATGATTAAGAGAAGGTTTAGGAAGAGGTTAGAAACTAATGATGGAAGAAAGGAGGTTGGTGGGATTGTGAGGAAGGGATAATTATTCGGAAGTTTTTGTATAATTGTTTGTTTTTTTCCCCTCCCATATTCATTTTTGTTGAGCTAATGATAATACTTATTAAAGCAATTTTTTTTTTTGAAATTATCTAAGCAATATTTGTTCGTTTGATTTTTCCTTATTTTTTTGGTCGTCTTGGAAGGGAATAATTCAGTTTTTTTTTTAATGGAAATAATTGAGCTTTTTGGCTCATATAAAAAGATTTTTACCAATTATTTAAAACAAAGGATTTTTACCAATTAGTGAGTGTTTTTTTAAATATGGAAATGATCAAGGGTTTGAACTATACTGTAATTTTGTGTCTAAACTTGCGCATAGCAAAGAAAACATGCGTTGCCTTTTGTTTTTTTATTCATATTGTCTCATCTGCTTAATTTCTTATGGAGTGTTTGGTATGAGAATTCGTACTATAGTTTGAATCATAATTTGTGATTTATTATAGTATTTTCTTTCAAAAAATACACGTAAATTAAAAATAATTTTAAATTATTATTTTAAATTTATGAACCAAACGTCCTCTTAAAATAGTGACGGAAAGTTATAAGAAAGTAATATTTCTCTTCCTTTATTGCCAAAAACAAACTTTTTCTTCGTTTATTTTTAGAATCATAATGTTATTGTTAAAAACAGTAGATCAATAACTAGGATATAGAATTTGTTCCGTAAATAAATGAGTTTTAACGTAAAAGTAACATAAAAATAATTATTATCTTTTATATATTTTTAATTTTTTTTACTGTCTCTCGCTCTCTCTTTTTTTTTTTTTTTTTTTTTTTTTTTAAATACATGATGGGACTTCCCGTCCCACAAGAGTCCAACAAAGTGCAGGCTTACTAACCACCATGTGGGCTTTGTGCTATTTCGGAAGTCCATAAATAACAATTTTCAAAAAAAGAAAAAAAAAAAAAAGAAAAAGAGTTCCAAGAGGCGAGAACTCAAAGGCTGGGGTTTAGGGCTTTTCTTTCCTTCTCTCATCCCTCTACACAGAAGAGTGAAATGGAGAGAGGGATGAGAGGGACACAGCTTTCCTTGAACCAGACCCAGAAGGTTCGGTTACAGAGAGCTCTCGAACAGCTCGAATCTCTGTCTTCCAAAGTCAATTCCAATGCCTCCGTAACAGTCGCTGATTCCATCCCCGTCAACTACGAAGATGGCGTCCTCAAGTACATTTTTCCCCTCTCTCTCTCTCTCTCTCTCAAATTCTTGAAATTTCGAATCTTGAATTGGATTTTCTCCGTTTCGTTTCTTGTTTGATCATGTTTTTGTTTTCAGTAAAATCACTTTTGTTTTGCCTGCAAAAATCATCTCTGAGTAACTATGTTGTGGCTGAACTCAGAGGACACGGAACCTCAGAGCTCAACGGCGAAGTTGTCGCGACGGTTTGCGGCGTCGTCGAGCGAGTGAACAAGCTGGTCTACGTCCGTGCTTTGCGCGCCAGGTACAAGCCAGAGGTCGGAGATATCATAGTTGGGCGTGTCGTTGTGGTAAACTCAAAAGCCCCATCTTTCCATCTAATTCTCTCTCTCATTGTGCATTCTTTATTTAGGATGTTTTAGTAACTGAATATTTCATTATTTCATTTTCATTTGGGAATCTTATTATTATTATTATTGTTATTATTTTTCATGTTATTGTATCTAATAAGAATTTGCAAAGATCGTATCAATCTCTGCATAGCAAGACATATATCTTTATTTATTTATTTATTTTTCTAATTTGGTTAGTTTCTATTCAGGTTGCTCCCAAGCGTTGGAGAATAGAGATAAATTATAGCCAGGATGCAGTTTTGATGCTTTCTTCAATGAACTTACCTGATGGTATCCAGGTATTATGTGTTAGCTTAAACTCATGGCAGGCAAAGTAACGGGCTTTCTGTTATAAAACATTGAGAATCTTTTCCATTGTGGTGGTTTTGATCAGATATGGTAGTTATTATTATCTTTCTGATTTATTGTTTATACTAAAGCTTTTAAGGTGTGTGCCCACATGGGTTCTTACTTCTTACTGGACACTAATTTTGAATGTAATTGAAATTTATAAGATTTATAGCAAAACGAAAAAAAAAAAGATTGAAATTTGTAAATTCATTTTTTTACCCAATATCTCACTCCAGGAATCAAAGGATAAAACATGTTACTGATATTGTCAATTGGACATCAGTTTTTTCATTGTGATCATTTACGCAAATGAACCCATTTGGATGAAGTGAGAGAAAGTTATTTCTTCTTAACTGTGTAGTTTGATGAGCTACACTTGTTGCCCTAGTCTTAATGCAATAAACTGAGTCCTTATTTAAACTCCATGTTTAATTGCTAGAGGCGCCGAACTGCTCTAGATGAACTCAACATGCGCAGCATTTTTGAAGAGAATGATGTTATTTGCGTAAGTTTGTTTTGCTATCATCCATTTCGGGCTTAATTGAAAACCTTTACTTCTTAATTACTAATTAGTAGGGGGACTAAAGGTAGAAAAAGATCGAGTTTATTGAGAATTCGTTTTAACATCTAGGCTTTGTTTTTTTTTTGTTTTTTTTTTTGGTCTCAGGCTGAAGTTCGCGGCTTTCAACATGATGGTTTACATCTCCAAGCAAGAAGCCAAAAGTATGGAAAGGTCTGTCTCATTCATTTTCTCATCCATTTTTCTAATTACCATTTAAAAACTGAAAAGAAAGGAAATGTTTAGCTAGCCTTAAATAAAAAAGTTTAAGAACACTAGAACGGCCAAAATGTAAAATTTGGCGTGTTATTCTCACTTCTGTTAACTTCCCTAATTGTTTTTGGAGCGCCTGACCATACTAGTGCATTTTCTTGTGGTTGACTTCCTTTTATCGTCTTGGTTAGAATTTGAATTCTGCTTCATTTATCTTACACGAGTCTGCTCTTCTCTAGCTTAAGTTCCATAGTACGACTTAGGCCTTACATATTGTCACTATTATGGTGTTAAATATGACATTGCAACCTACATTTTTGTTCCTATCGTTGTTGTTCTTATTGGTATCATACGTGCATCTACGGAAGTTTTACTATGTATATCCCGCATTACAGCTTAAAAGGGGTCAAATGCTCACAATCCCTCCTTATCTAGTGAAGAGACGGAAGCAACATTTCCATCATTTAGAACAGTTTGGGATCGATTTGATACTTGGCTGTAATGGATTCATCTGGGTTGGTGAACATGTCGAAGCCACAGATGATATGTTGGAAGAACAAGTGAACAAGACTGAACAACAAATCACCAAATCTGATAGAAATTCGGCTAGTCTGGAAGAACAAGAACAGAGTTCCATCCCATTAGAAACAAGACAGAGCCTATGCAGAACGGCAAATGCAGTTCGCGTGTTGTCTACTTTGGGCTTCATTGTTACTATAGAAGTGATACTAGAGACGGTAAACTTGAGTAGTTCTTTGAATCTTGACGTTCATGAAATGCTTGGTTCAGAGTTTTGTGTTTTGGTTGCTGAGAAAGAGGCTGAACGGAGAACCTTGAACAAAAAGAAGAGATGATGAGATGGGAACGTTTTGGCATCCCGATTGCAAACCAAGTTTTTGTTTTTGTTTTTTGTTTTTTGTTTTTTGTTTTTTGGGTTTAGCTAACTAACTTTATTATATTAGAAAGGTGTTTTTTGTTTTTTGTTTTTTTGTTTTGTTTTTTTTTTAACTTACCTCTATGACAGCTAAATTGCAAATGAAATCGCATTATTTGGTTTGTAGTTTATTTGCTAAATTGTAGACATGCGTTGCACGGTCTGTAAAACAGTAATTAAGAATAAATCATGAAACTAGCAAACAATGCACGAAATGGAGGGGAAAAGAGTGAAAACGTTTTCTTAAAGTTTTCTTTGCCAAGTTAATACGTGCATTAACATGCTCCCAGTTCTGCTGTCTTACTTTCTGGTTCTGGGTATGCTTGCAAGGAGTCTTAACCACTTCCGCTCAAATCCTACTAAATCATTTAGAATATTTTGAAATGCTTTTTAGTTGATTTTTTCATACTCTAATGCTTGCACCTATATGTGATTAGTTAGATACCAATTGAGACATCGGAAATTAGATAGATGGTGTTAATCTGTTTTGGAATTGTATGTGATATGTGTGTTTTGTTTTGGGAAAGAATATAAAACATCTACTCCCATTTAATAACTGTCACAACCAAACCAAATTATGCAGTAGAAGAATAGTTGCTCCAATTGCCCAATAGAAAAAGAAAAAGAAAAAGAACTCTCACATTTTATTATTTGGCATGGAAATAGGTTTAGTTGAAGAAAATTCCAGAATAAATGCAATCCAAGGTTTTCTTTGAAATTGTACAATTTCTGTCAAGGTATAACTGTGAAATCAATATTTTCCAGTGTTTTGGAGTCCCTCACAAGAGGCGTCTCAATGTTATAGTTCATCCTTTTGGGGTGGTGGTTGGAGGCATTGTTCATCCCAATAATATGGAAACTTCAGTTTTGACGCAGTGTGAGGCATAAACCAGTCAGCATATATAAACCTGAAAGCGAGTGCAAGTAGACAATTTACATATCCCTCAGTAATCATAAATTAAAATAAAAATAGAAACAGAAATGAAGCATGGAAGTAAAGCATTGCAAAAGCTATTGAATTTCTCAAACATGGTCATAGGGGAGAAAAATAATCAGTTAATCCACCTCTACGGGACTCCCCACCCCGATATCCTCGCAGAAATATCCGGAGATTGAGGCACACTATCATAACTGCCCAAGAAATCACACTTTCTGGGGATGTCTTTCTTGATCGATGATAACCAAAATCTTTTCTATATCAGTAAATTTGGGGCTCCAAGTAACATTCTAAATGCATTAAAGATGTTTGATGGTGGTGGAACACTCGAATCATGATCTCCAACCAACAAGGAATACGGATACAGTTTAAATATTAATGCATAAGATGGAGGAGAATGAAAGAAGTTGAATAACTTACACTTTGACTGGAGGGCGAGAAATCATAACAAGTACTTGCAAATCCTCGCGTTCATCAGTATTTGCGATCTGAAACAGCCATTCAAAAGTCATGAACTAAGAATAAGAATTGTCGACTTCAATACAGAAAAAAGACCTAATTTTGCAGAATTAAACAAGTCTGTTCTGTGTAACCTGTATTGATTAACTACGCATTTCCACCTTCCTTTTATACCATTTGTTTTTTATGCTTTAAGACATAAAAAGATTATGCGTCTCTTTACCTGGTGAGCATCATTAACAGGTACGTTAAATGTGCTATTCGGAAAAATAGAGAACTCTTGTGGGTTTCCAGGGTACTTCATGTGTGAACTTGGCGCAAGATAGAGAGTGCCACTTCCCTTCAGGACAACAAACACTTCTTCGCAGGAATGCCTATGGATTGGCGTTCGGGATCCTGGAGCATATGTTTGAAGCCACACTTCAACCTGTGAAACACCCCAATGTTCTACATTACAATGCTGGAATTGTCTGTTGTACAACTTTCAAAGAATGGAAAAATTGTCCATTGGGGAAAATTCCAAGCAAATGGCAAGCCTAAGAGAAAAAGAATAAACTGGATGAAAAATACCCTTTAAAGTAGTGAATTGCAAATCACATTCACATAATATCACAATCGACTTTCAGTATAAAAACTTAGAACCATAAGTTTATTATCCACATAATTGGGTTATCCCAGAAACTCTTGGCTCCATGCATTTAGCACTTGTTATAGTCAAAAGATCAAAATAGAAGAATAAATTCTTGTCCAGTATACCTCTTTCATCCCATGCAAGACTGAACCTGCTACAGTACTATGGGACAAACCTCCTCTTCCATAGTTATCCTGTGGAATCTCACTGATATTCCTGACCAGTGGTAATCCTGTACTAATTAATGTAAATTAGAGGTCAAAATTTGTATAAACAGCTTGGAAAACTCAAGAAGCACCTGGAAAAGATGGATTAATTTGTGAAAGAATTTTTGGGCCTATAAAAAGTAAGTTCAATTTCCATAAGACTAAACCAGAATCACGAATGAATGAAAACAAAAAAACCGAACAAAGTGAGAATATTATAAATCAAATAAACAAGAATCCGAAACAAAAAAAAAAAAGTATTCCAAAATGTACTGCCTGTGGTTCTAGGCTTCTAGTTCTAGAGAAAGCAGTGTTTCATAGAGAAATCCAGTTAAAGCAAAAATTCACGAGAAACAAATAGCACAAGAGAGCTCAATTGGTGAAGAACCAAACAACTGCATCCCTTTAAATTACGAAGAAATTAAAGAGATGAAAAATTAGAGCAAGAAATCTTGCGTAAAACAAGAAAATCTTACCATTAATGGAACACTGGGAAGCTTCAGAGATTATTATTGCAGAGAATGAGAGAGAGCCAAGGATAAACAAGTGGAACAGCAAACGGTCAGCCATCTTCTCACTTACTCCTCTCTAATGGTGTTTTCTTCTTTCGCGGTTTTCTTGTGTTACCTTGCTTGAGAAATACACATTTTCTGGAGATTCCAGAAACTACTAGTCGTCTGCTCGGATTTATGACTTTTATGTGATACCAATAAAGTCCTCATCGAATTCTTAGAATTCCCCGCCTACTCTTCTTTGGGGCTCGTTTAGTTCGCTGATTTTTGAACTCATTTATTTCGCTGATTCGAGTTGATATGTGACTTTATGTGAGAACTTTTTATTATAATAAAAAAGTTAGATGTGACTGTTTCTAAGAATTTTTTACTACAATAAAACTTGAATCAGTGAAATGAACGGGACATGGTTACTCCTTAAACCTTAAACGTTATGACTTATGACAATTTGACACTAAAACTTTTAAAATTATTATCAGCCTCATAAATTTTAAGTCATTCTCAATTTATCCTTTGAACTTTAAAAATTTCATCCCTTAAATTTTAAATTGTTTTCACTTAATCTTTTTTATTGTAATTTTTATTAAAAACATATAAAAAAAAAGAATAACACGGGTCTTTTTGTTTAAATTTATGTTAAAAAATAGATATAAACTACATGACCACACATAACCTCCTTTTTTTTCCGTTTGATTTTACTATTAAAATTCATTGAGACTTATAATATTTTGCATTTGATCTAACATTGTAGATAAAATTTTCAATTATTATGCAATATAAATATGTCTATTTTTGTGAAATTTCAAAAATTCTTTGTTAATTTGAATGCCAATAATCTTTCTAATTTTCCACTTCTGAATTTTTTTAATTGCAGTTTCCTTTATGTGGATTGTTTTAAATGAATGTTGGTGCAAACTTAAATATGGTTGAACTTTGTTATTATCACTATTGTCAACTTTATACTTTGGTTTCTTATTTTTTTAATGCAAAAGACATTTCATTAATCAATAAACTATGAAGTTCACAGAAAACTCAATATAAAAAACTTGATACAATAAATCAGGCCTCGTTCACTTTACTGATTCAAGTTTAAAATTCGAGTTTTGCTACAGTAAAAAGTTCTCAGAAACAGCCACATCTAACTTTTTTGCTACAGTAAAAAGCTCTCACATAAAATCACATCTCAACTCGAATTACAAACTCAAATCAGTGAAGTGAACGGGGCCAAAATTGATAGATCCGTTGGTATCTTAATATAAGGATCCAAGGTCTGATAATAGACACAAATTGATGCACTTCTCTTAACTAGTTACTTCGTAATAAATATAATAATAGAAAAAGCAGTAGTTTTTCTTTTTCTTGAAAATTAAGAAAGGAATGTTGACTTTGCGTTGTTGCCTTCAAAATAAATTAAAAACTTGAGCAATAAAGATAAAAAATATTATTAAAGAGATATGAAAAGAAACATAAAGGGACACAAAAGTCGGTTCCTTTGGAAACAAGGTGTATTAACCCCTAATTTTGCAATCAACTGGATTTCCTAGGAATTTACGATTGATACACATCACCCGTCATGCAGCCACTCCTCTGGAATTTGAATGCAGCCATTCATCTTCATGAACTAGGATATATCTTTATCTTGTGTATAAGGCAAGCAATGCTTCATTGCTAAAACAAATTCAAAACTTGCTTCACCTTGGCAGTAAGGCCAGTGTGTAGGAAAGTTATGGGTTTCTTGATCTTAATGTTGGATTCCTAGTCTTCTCTTTGTAGCCAACCGAGCTGTGAAACATCATATTCTTCATCAGAACGAGCACACACAATTAAGACAGAAAATCTATAATCCAATTTCGCATGAGTCAAGCAATATTACTTAGCTTTCAACCGAAAAAAGAAAAAAAAGGTAATATTACTTGGCATACCTTCCACGCATACATTCCAAAGAAGGCTACAGTATCTGCGGACCAAACCACGGCAAAGGACTTCACAAAGAATGGGATTATTATGTTGAGCAGTGGAATGATAAGGAAGAGATAGTTAAGAGCCTCCTTCTCATTTTTCGAGCAATCTCGCGCTCGTAATGACGGAATCGCTGCAAACAAGAAAGATTAAATAGTTGGTAAGATCCAGTTCTACACTGTAAGCAACCATAGAGCTTGTGCAAATGAGTAGTACTAGGAACCTCATATTTTATACCAACTTATGTGATAGTGAGTTGTCATTGTTTTATCCGTAGATACAATCTCCTATCACTAATAGACGTAGTAATCTGTAAAACATCTACTAATAAAAGAATGACAACAACACAAAAAAGTTGAGAGTCATCAATGCAATCCATTATGCATTTTCCACTTCATCATCTAAATTTTCAACCATAGAGCTTGTGCAAATGAGTAGTACTAGGAACCTCATATTTTATACCAACTTATGTGATAGTGAGTTATCATTGTTTTATCCGTAGATACAATCTCCTATCACTAATAGACGTAGCAATCTGTAAAACATTTACTAATAAAAGAATGACAACAACACAAAAAAGTTGAGAGTCATCAATGCAATCCATTATGCATTTTCCACTTCATCATCATTTTCCACTTCATCATCTAAATTTTCAAGTCGGTTGTTACTTCAATTGGTACAAAAATTTATACCCTCTTTACAAATTAAAACATGGCGTCCTCAAGTGCTAATAGACTGACCATGCTCTTCAGTTTCATGAAAAACTTGTCCTTGAATAAGTCAGATAACTTACTGAACATCCAGATGGACCACATGCCCATTAGTCTCCAGATGTCTGGTTCGTTTGATGGGAATAAGAGATTAAAAGACAAAACACCACCTAACACCAGGGAAGCATAGCCTTGAACTTCAAAAACAGTGTATAAAGTAGTTCCAGGTACAGCAGGATTCTTGGTAGCTGTGGAAGCCCTTGGTGCAAACGTTGCAGCAGTTTTTTGAACAACCTGTGTTTGAAATACAATTATGCACATATTTATTTATGGTTCGGTGTGAGATCAGCTAAATTAAGCTACGCTCATCATTTATAATCCACGGCTCTCTCAATTAGAGCACTAACTACTTCAAAGGCCAAAGACGCTTTTAATCGCTCCGCTGGGACGATATGGTCGAGAGCTTGTCCAGTACCTTTATTTAATGCATAAAGAGTGATTAGGCGGGGACGGGATTCGAACCTGCTTGAAGATCCCAACTATCCAATTTTCTACATCTTTTTGACTTAGTCGTGCAATTAGTCATTCCAAGAGGAAGTCTCCCTTAGCTAGGGATCTACCATATCTAGTTAAAATTTAAGCTGGTGAAATGCTACCTTCATACAACTGACCAGGGCAATCCCGACTCATCGAATGCTTATTGGGATACCATTATCAGACATAATTATATAACAATAAAAAACACTACTAGTCTCATATTCACAGGAAACCCAAGTAACTTTACCATCTATTCTTATAACAGAAAATGTCTGAAACTCCTAAAAAAAAAAGCACAAAATTGAAATTTCAGGATTAACCCAGTAGAGGAATACAAATAAGAGAACCAACCTTTTTAAGGTCTTTGTCAAGTGGAGCGGCAGAAGCTGATGAAGTACTGGAGAGCTTGCTCGCTTCTTTGGGTTGTTCTTGTTTTAGTTCCTCTGTGCTTGGTTCTTCCAGAGCTTGTGTGTCTACTTCGTTGGAATTGGCATATACTCTGAGTCTGAGACTTCTTCTGCTCTGAAAGGGAAGAGTTTGGGATGAGAAGTTTCTGAGTCTTGAAGTGGTGGTGGTGGCGAAACGAAATCTTGGAATCTGGTGGTTGCAGAAAGACGTAGAGGGCAAGGTGTTCATGTTGTGAGATTTTTAATTTTCTGGTTGGATTTAGTTTTTCCAACGGCAGTTCAAGAAAAGAGAGACGATGAGAGTTGGATAAGAAACTTGAGGCAGCCAAGTGGGCACAGGGCACTGCTCAGACATGAGACAACATTTGCGAGCAGAGAGAGAGAGAGAATAAAATTAAAAGCATACGTTCTGCCCCATTAAAAACAATGGGAATAGTCATTTTTTTTGCCGTTATGCCACCATAATGGATTAACCGTAAAATATTGTGAATGTTAATTAGTTGGAACAATACTAGGATCACAAACTCTATCAACTTTTGTACCAATTTCTAAATTGTCATTTTTTTATAAGTACAATTATTAATGTGACGATATTTTAAACACATATTAAATAAAAAATGACATTTTTAAAATGTGTACAAACACTGAGATTAAAAGAGTCTAAATTTGTTTTTCTAATTTTTTTATTTTAGTGACTATCTTTCTATTAATTATTTATGCTGTATCATTTCTATTTAAGAATCTGACCACGTAAATAAGAACAAAATATTAAAGATACTTAAATAAATCACAATATATTAAAATTTAATTAAAAAGACAACCATTAAAATAAAAAAATAAGATAATAGATCAAGATGTTAGTGACGTGGAGAACCCAAGTGATCACTGTCTAACGGTTCCGCAAGTTGTCGTTTACCCTTCATTGCCGTTGACGTCGTTTCCATCCGATGACGTTTTTCTTTTCTTCTGTTTTTGTCGTCTTGTTTTCCCAATTCGTTGTCGTCTTCCTTTTTGTATTACTTTTGTAATTTTTTATAATTTGTATTTCTTCCCTCCCTGTCATTTCCATTGTGAATATATCTATATCTTTAATATATATCCTTTTTATTGTCCTTTCCCATCTTCCTTCTTGTTTTCTATGAGGTCGTTTCTACTTATAATTGTCGATTTCACCTTGGTTGATAGTTGTCACTTTTCTTTCATGTACTTATTAGTACTTTCATGGCAAGTCATTAGTTGTTTACTTCTTTTCTAACCAATTTATTATTTAATAGTTTATGAGAATTTTTTGGTGTTTTTTTAAGAACATCAGTGTTTTTTATTTAACAATGGTGAATTTATATTATTTTTTTAATTTAAGTTGATTTTTCATCAGATTTAATACAAATTAAGAAAAGAAAGTCGATTAATTTATTGTAAGTATTATTTTCGTAATTTTTCTTTTTCGGTAATTAAATGGAAACGACAAAATAATAATAAAACAACAAACAGCGTAGAAATAACGTCCGCCAGCCAAACTCTGTAGATTAGAAGGCAAGGCTATTGTCGTTTTTTAATGAAGAGTATGAGAAGAAGAAAACGGAGGAAAAATGTTAAAGCCGGGTATATCTCCGTTCACTTTATCAATTCAAGTTTAGAATTTAAGTTTTGCTGCAGTAAAAAGTTCTTAAAAATAATCACATCTAACTTTTTTATTACAATAAAAAATTTTCACATAAAATTATATCTCAACTCAAATTACAAACTCAAATTAACGAAGTGAACAATGCTTTATTATCGAGGTAACATCTGAGATTAAATCCAGGTGTCACATTTTGACTAAAATAAACCTAACTAATTGTACCTAACGTGCTGTATGGTTTTTGCCGTCCTGCTGGAAACTGTAAAACGGTAACGTCCGTCATAAGCCTTAATGAAGAAGCCCAAATTTTCCCATTGGCCAAACAAAAAATTTAAAGTTTTACTCGTTCATCATTTAATTCAAAGAAAGCTTTTCGCTTTTCTTTTCCCGTGTCATTTTCATTTTGATGATCTTTTCTAACACCTCCATTTTTTTTTCCTACGATTTGATGCAAATTCTTTTTCTAATCAAATCGTAGAGTTTTATTATTCAAAAAAAAAAAAAAAAATCGTAGAGTTTTACGTTTTATTCGTTCCAACCGTTTTATTTTGATTTTTGAAATTGGGAAGAGTTGGGGAAATTCTGGAGTTTTCGGAAAATGGGTTTTCGTAGTTTTAGAGAAAATCGGATCCCCATTATTGTATTTGACGTGATGATGGTGAATTTCAAGTGGTGCTGATAATAAGAGCTGCTCATGGGGAATTTTCTCGGTGGCTTTGTATTGCCGCTGCTTCTTTTAGCAGGTATTGTTCTTGAAACTATTACATATTTTAGTTTTATTTTCTATTAGATAGAGGTATTATAATTTGGATGGTAGTTTAACAAGATGTTGCAACATAAGAAGTTTAAACACAGTGCATTATTATTATTATTATTTTGAAAGTAACACAGTCCAGTATTGATTAGCCCCTGTTAATCAAATCTCTGTGTAATTGAGTTGCTATTTTTCGTCCTCTAGAAGTTTGAATTAGTTCATTTTGATTTGTTCATCACACTTTAGCTTAGTTAGAATTTGTTTATTTTATATGCACGTAATGGAATATTATAGTTTCCTTTTATCTCCTTTAGATTCAACTTTTTCATGGTCATTTTAAGGTTTCTTGTGAGAGTGAGAGGAACCATTGTAATTTATTAATTTGACAAGCGCCATATTTTTAAAAGTATCATTCAAATTTATACACCTTTCGTCTGATTGGTTCATTTATATTTTATTTGTCTGTAGACTAGTTATATTTTCTGTCCTTTTGGTTAGTTACTTTCTTAAGCTTTGGCATGTTAGAAATACGTTTACCTTTGACTGCTTTATTTAATTTTGAATTATTGGCAATAATTAAAACAGTTATCAATTGATTTTCTTCTGAATTTATTGAAATAACTAATGAATTCTACACTTTTTTCCTCATTTCTATTGCCTTGCAGCTGCTTTTATCAACTGGAGCTTGATGTCTCTTGTTGATTTGATAGCTTTCCTTCTAATTCAATACAATGCTCCGAAATTAGGTAAGCTGATTCCTGCAGACTTTCCGGTCTTAAATTTGGTCGTATCAAGTTTTGTCTGTAGCTGCAGGCAGTGCCAAGTTAAGTATATTTTTGTCTGTGGCCACACTAATATTCAAACTCTTACTTTTGTGCTGTTTCTTTGAATGTTTTCGTGCCCTTTTTCTTCTTGAACTGGAGTTTGGGGAAGAGGGTCAAAGTGCTTGATTAACCTAGGAAATGGAAAACCTTAGGAAATATGGGGCGGATGTTTTTATACTTTGCTGCTGTTTTGTGAATGGGAAGGTCTATGAAATCTTGTCTCAGATAATTTTCCTCATTTTACTTTTCGTAAGACTGCAGAAATTTTCTTCTAGCGTAGCTGTGTTGCTGGTGCCACTTCTAGCTTTATTACATGCGTCAATTTTTTCTTTTGGTTACTTGTTGACCCTATGTTGGTTTTGGTACAGGATATCACTTTCAAAGGAGGTCATTATTATTATGGCCTGTTATCATTTTCTCTTTACTTGTTCTTCTTTCTGAAGTGATACATCTTGTTATATGGGCCATTACGAGAAATAAATGGAGTATCGCAGATGCTTGGTGGGCGAAGCTGGTTGGATTGATGATGTGAGGATTGATTTTTTATTGAATTTTTTTTATTTTCACGTTTCTCAGTATTTTATTCTTGTATTTATTCTGTCTTTTATGTTTGCATCTGCAGAATCCAATCATGGAAATCTCCAATGATTTATTTCTTGGCTGTGCAACTTTCAGCTGCCGCTGTTGCTTTAGTTGATTTGCATGGAAATAAATTTGGTTTGGTATCATGGCGTGATTCATGTTGGGGTCATTTCTTATCAGCAGTTAAACATTTAGGTCTGTGAGTAGTTCGTTTCCACTATAATTCTCGCATGAGTAATTGATTCTTCCTCTGTTATTTCTTTGTCAAATGCTTTCTGTCAATCTATTTGGGTTGATGTGTGAAGTGGGTTAATTTTTAGGCTTGGTTCAGTCTGTGGGTCTTATTATGTCATTGACTAATTATGCAAAAATGTCATTTGTGTGTTTGCATGCGGCGTCTCCATAACACACACCCTTGCTGAAATTCTGGTGGCCATAAGGCCCATAACTTCTATTTTAGTATAATGTGTTAGAAATGTAAATTTTGACTTCGAATTGTCTTTGTTTTGCCATATAAAAGGTTCTCATCTTAGGGTTGCTTCCTGCTTGCTGTTGCCTTTAATTCAGCTGATTGTGGGAATTAGCCATCCCACATGGGTTTCCCTACCATTTTTTATTGGAAGCTGTGTTGGTCTTGTAGATTGGTCTTTGACGAGCAATTTTCTAGGACTTTTCAGGTGATTTTTTTGTGAATCTTTATCGTGCTTCCAATATTTTTGTCCTCTCTCTTCATTTTCTCTTTTTAAATCATTTGATTCATTCATGGCTACTTTTGAAGGTGGTGGAGGCCTTTGCAACTGTATGCAGGGTTCAACATTGTCCTGCTTTATGTGTATCAGCTACCTATCAAGTTTCCAAACATGTTAAAATGGGTAGCTGAGTTCATTGGTTTATTCAAAATTACGGCAAATTCCGATTGGACTGAAATTTGCTCAAGTATCTCTCTTGTAATTTTCTACATCATGGTATGTCTTTCGTTAAATAGCTCTAGTTGTCATCTTACCTATTGTTCATCTGGCTTTGTAGTTATTTATTTGCAACTTTTAACTATTAGTTTGTTGGCTGGTTCTTAGTCCTCATTATAGAGTCAAGAGATCACGATGTAAGATATGCCTACAAGTTATAGATGCATGTAAAATAAAAGTGGGTTTTCAATAAAAGAATTCTCATGCAGGAAGCATGGTTCCTAGTTCCCCTTTGGCGGGAAGTTGATGTTGCGTTGAACATGTTCCTGTTCCTTTTGGGTGCCTAGAAGCAATGTCAAACATAATAAGTGTGGTTTCTGGTTACCTTAGTCTTTCTAAGGAAGGGATAAATAATTTGCAATTCACAGTTCAGTACTTGGGAAAGTGGGCATCATGATAAATGCATGTGATATTAAATGGATTCTTGGCTATATGTGTTTGTGTACTTGTTGGTTGTGTGTATTTTCTCCAAGGTAATTTATCATGTGAGTTATTTGCTGGCTGCTTTTTTCCTTCTTTGCTTCCAATGTTGACGCTTTTTTCTCCTACTGCAGCTCTCCTATGTCAAATGTGATTTGGAAGAAATGGATTTTATTCTGTCAATGAGAGAAAGTAACTTGACAGAGCAGCTTCTTCCTTCGAAGCATTCATTTTTTATTCGTCAATATAGGTAATATATTCGAAGTTAAAATATCTATTTTTCTTGGGTTATCATCATGCTCATCTCTTTCCAGTGATCTTTGTTAGGGCATTCTTTTCTTTTTTCCCTTTCTTACACACTCAAAATAAGAAGTAAAGGATACCCTCAGAACTCTTCCTTCTGTGATCTTCCCTCTATATCTGTTATCTGTAATATTATGTGTGAGAGCAACAGACAATATGAAGATTTTAGATGTTTTAAACTATGTTTTTTTTTTCTTTTTTTTTCCTCATGAAATATTTTAACGTTCTCCCTAAATTCATGCTACAGGTCTCTAGTACAGTGCTTCTCCACCTCGGAATACAGTTTCTCATAAGTGAACTATATATGCTTACCTCTGATATTTCTTATCTAGCCTTATTTCTGAGGCTTTTATGTAACGAAAAGAGTTTTGTTAACAAGAACTCTAAGCAAAAGTCAGTGGCTTACTAGTGTCAAGTCCTTTTATTCTCCTCGATGTTTTCAAATTTTATCACATGAAGCTAATTGAAGGTGTTTAAAGAGTTTCCTTTTCCTTTTGTTTTCTCTAGATCGTGCCTAGTATGTATGCTTAGATTTCATCTGATCTCTTACCTGCATAAGTTTTATTTTCTAAACAAGATTCTTTACTTTTTTTCCTTTCTCAGTGTGATTATCATGTCTTCTGAATTGATGTTGTTCGTTTAATGTGGATCTGCTTGCTCTCTCCCTCTTTTGGGGGCTGGGAAGGGTTTTGCTTGCCCTTTGACTCACTCAGTTTGAGAATACTCCATTGATAAATCTTTTGTTGTTGACAAGTTTACTAATTGTTTAATAATCTGCAGATCTGGTGGGAGGCATACCAATGTTTTATTGAGAGGAGCAGTTTTTCGGACATTTAGCATCAACTTTTTCACGTATGGTTTCCCGGTATATATCTCTAAGCAACATTATGTTTCTTGTCAAAAAAATGTCTTGCTGTTTGCTTTCTGAAGTCATCTCTATTACTTTTGAGCAAAGACCTTTCATAGTGATCGTGAAATTTGAGCCTCAAAGTGGCCTTTGCATGTCTCTTTTGAAATTTGATGATATATAAATATTCTCCTTGTCTAATTTTGATGATATATTTTAATTTCTGTAACTTGTAAGAGAATGAACTATTATTTGCTTTTAATTATTATGTAGCTTATGTTGATGCAAGTTTTATTTGCTTTTTGATCTATTAGTTAAATGAAACTTCTTGGTGGTGAATTTGTCAGGTGTCCTTATTTGCCCTTTCCTTTTGGAGTTTCCATTTCGCAAGTGTGTGCGCTTTTGGGTTACTTGCATACGTTGGCTACATCTTATACACCTTCCCTTCGTTGTTCCGTTTGCATCGGTTGAACGGCTTGCTTCTAGTCTTCATTCTCCTATGGGCTGTCAGCACATATATTTTCAATGTAGCATTCACTTTTTTGAATTTGAAACTTGGGAAGGTAGCCTCTCTTCTGGGATGAAGTTCCGGTTTGTTTATTGTTAATAATTAAATGCTCAAAACTGAGCCTGTCTAATATATGTGCAGGACATGGAGATATGGGAAATGGTCGGGTTGTGGCACTATTCCATTCCTGGATTCTTCTTGCTTGCACAATTTTGTCTTGGAATATTAGTTGCCCTGGGTAATCTTGTGAACAACTCAGTTTTTCTCTACTTGTCTGATGAGGACAGACAATCTTCAAATGACAACGATGGCGTAAGAGGTAATGGAAATTGGAACTCGGAAGCAAATCAATTGGTTAAATAATTTACAGCTATATGTTGCGCTATATTTGTGCTTGGGGAAAAGTATGTCTTGCATGGACTTAATAATTGTTATTGTTATTTTATGGGTACTTTGAATATCAAATTTTTTTCACCATCTATCATTTATGTTATGGTCAAAGTCATGGCTAGGCATTCAAGTCTTCAACACCTTTATTAACCCTGGTATAGCTTCAATTTCATTATTTCAAATTTATTACTGTATTCCTATCCACAACATTATACTAAAAGGGGAACAATGGTGTGCACTTATGGATTTATGTTTTAGATATTGGGTGATTAGTGTCTACTTCTCTTGTACCAATGTAACATTTTTTGTGTGTGCCACGAAATAACAGGGCAGGAAGAGACCAAGGTATTGATTGTGGCCACAATCGCATGGGGACTTCGAAAAAGCTCTCGGGCTATTATGCTGGCACTAATATTCCTCATTTCCATGAAACCTGGTTTTATCCATGCTGTATATTGTACGTTTCTGCCAAACTGTTATTACCTTAACTTTGCTGTTACTATATCTAGGGACAGTCCTCTCTGCTCTTCCTTTATTTTTATATTATAAAAGTCATTTTGAAACTTATAGTATGTTTCAGGTTTATGGCAGTTTGCTAATTACTTCTATGTTCTGACCTGCGTTTCAGTGATATTCTTCTTGATATATCTTTTGAGCCACAACATCAACAGAAAGATTCGCCAATCATTGATTCTTCTATGTGAGGCTCACTTTGCGCTGTTATACATTCTTCAGATTAATTTGATCTCCAATAATTTGGAGCGAAAAGGCTCTTTGAGTATGGAGGTCCTCTCACAGTTAGGTACGAACTTCCTATAGAAAGTTGTGTTAAATTTTCTTACGATAGCTTTTTTTGAACCAATGTTCAGACTTTTTCTAATTGAATTGCTGCAGGTCTTCTCAAACCTGAAAGCTCCTGGGATTTCTTGGAAGTGGCGTTACTTGGTTGCTTTTGTGCAATTTACAATCATGGTTTCGATATGCTCTTTTCTTTCTCAGCAATTGTGCAGCATACCCCTAGCCCTCCTATTGGATTCAGTATTTTGAAAGCTGGCTTGAACAAATCTGTATTGTTGTCAGTATATTCCTCATCATCCACCACGTACAGTCGTGATAATCGTTCTTATGGTATAGTTTCATTAATGGTTTAATGTGCCTTTTAGAATGAAATTTTATAGGTTGCTTCAATTTTTCAATTAAACTTGTGTGAAAATTTGTATGTAAAATGTAGGAAATTTGTGGAATTCGAGAGAGCTTAATTCCAGCTGATCCATTTCACATACTCTCTTTATATAACTATTTGAATACATAAAATCGTACGAGTATGAATGAGAATTCTGTTAAAGACACTCAATGTATGACTGCAAGCCTAGCCACATTATATGAAGCTTTTGCCTTGTGGATTCTTGGAGGATAATTCTTATTATCAGTGAAATAGGATGTATTTTTGGGCCATCTGTCAGACTAATGCAATCTTCTGTATATGTTGTGACCGGACTTATTCCTTGAGGATGAGGGAATTGTAATTTCCAGCATTTAATACCTAGGTTTTTTTTTTTTCAGCTGCATCTAAACTTGTCACATTTAGAGCTAAAAAACTGTTTAGTTTTCCAAACTGTTCTTCGTAGCACTATCAATTTTTTCCCTGATGGATGCTTTATTTGTTTCCTAAATAGTCTATGTTTTTCTTTTTTGTTGGTACAATCATTTTTTTATAACTAACATTAAAATTTTTTTCCTTACAGAAAGAAGAATAGCATCATTCCTCAGTGCAATTGGGCAGAAGTTTTTGTCTGTGTACCGATCATTTGGGACCTACATTGCCTTTCTGACTATCCTTTTTACAGTATACCTGGTTAGGCCTAATTATGTATCATTTGGCTATGTATTCCTCCTTCTTGTTTGGATCATTGGAAGACAACTTGTTGAGAGAACAAAAAGACGCCTTTGGTTCCCATTAAAAGCATATGCAATCATGGTGTTTATCTTCATTTATAGCTTGAGCAGCTTCCCCAGCTTTGAGTTGTGGTTGTCCGGGTTTATAGACCTTTATTTCTATCTAGGCTATAACCCAGAAGTTTCATCTTTGGAAAATATTTGGGAGTCTCTTGCAGTCTTGATTGTCATGCAACTTTACAGCTATGAAAGGAGACAGAGCAAGTATAACAGGTCTGACAATCCTGACATGTCAGAATTTGGAATACTCGGTTTTATAAGAAGGTTCCTAATTTGGCACAGCCACAAGATCTTGTTTGTTGCAGTATTCTATGCATCTTTATCTCCAATTAGTGCGTTTGGCTTTCTATATCTGCTTGGCCTTGTCATTTGTTTAACTTTGCCTAAAACTTCACACGTTCCATCCAAATCATTCTTGGTTTACACAGGATTTCTAGTAACAGCTGAATATCTTTTTCAGATGTGGGGTAAGCAGGCTGGGATGTTCCCTGGACAAAAGCACTCTAATTTGTCTCTTTTTTTGGGTTTCCGTGTATTTAATCATGGTTTTTGGGGGATAGAATCAGGCTTGAGAGGTAAAGTGCTGGTTGTTGCAGCATGTACCCTTCATTATAATGTTTTTCGTTGGTTGGATCACATGCCTAGTATTCTTGTAAATAAAGGGAAGTGGGGAGACCCTTGTCCATTGTTTGTATCAACAGAGGATGATGTCAATGTTGTTTCTACTTCTGGCGAGGAAAATATACCGTCATCAAATTCTGGAGGATACTCCGCAAAACGAGTTCAAATGACAAGCAATTCGTCATTTTTGTCCCCTGGTCGGTCTCAATCAGATAATAATTTGTCTGCTAAAGCAAGAGACTCTGAAGGTAGCGGCAGTAGAAGATATTCATTTGGATATATTTGGGGAAGCACAAAGGAAAGTCACAAGTGGAACAAGAAGCGAATAGTTGCCTTGAGAAAGGAAAGATTTGAAACACAGAAGACTCTCTTGAAAATCTATTTGAAATTCTGGATGGAGAACATGTTTAACCTCTTTGGTCTTGAGATAAACATGATTGCATTGCTTCTTGCGAGCTTTGCTTTGTTGAATGCCTTTTCTATGCTGTACATTGCATTGCTTGTGGCGTGTGTGCTTTTGGATAGGAGGGTTATACATAAATTATGGCCTGTAGTTGTCTTTTTGCTTGCTTCAATTCTTATCCTTGAATACTTTGCCATTTGGAAGACTATGTGGCCTTCAAATCAACCAACTGGGAGTGATGTACAGTGCCATGACTGCTGGAGAATTTCACACCAACACTTCAGCTACTGCAAGAACTGTTGGCTAGGTAATATTCAATTACTGATGTTACTTTGGCAATCTAACTCGCTCATGTATTCTTATACTTTCAATTGATAAAAATTCTGTTGGAGTTGTGAAATTTTGAGACAGCCCTTAAAAGGCCCATTTGCTTTTATTAGGTGCTTGATTTACAGGTTGCTTTGAATTAATTTTGTCAGAGGAATGCGCATCTGTTGTTGATTATGAAGAATGTTGGGGCCCTGTTATTTTTGCGGGTTTGAGTAGAAAACTTGAACTAAAATTCAAATTTTATGAGAGAAAACACTATAACAAAAAAGTTGAATTCTGATTCAAACTGTGAAAAGAACAAGGCATGAATGGATCTTCTATCATCAACTCAGAGCCATTATCTTTTTTCATACTTAATTTGATCTTATATTGTTTGATACAGATTTATTAGCCTTTTTCATGTTCATGCCACCGAGCTTAACACTGTACCACCCTTTTTTGCAGGACTTATCATTGATGATCCCCGAATCTTGATCAGCTATTTCATCATTTTCATGCTTGCTTGTTTCAAATTCCATGCTGATCATGTATCCAGCCTCTCAGGATCATCAACTTATCGGCAGATGTTGTCTCAGCGCAAAAATACATTTGTCTGGAGAGATCTATCTTTCGAAACTAAGAGCATGTGGACCTTCCTTGACTACCTCAGGCTTTACTTGTATTGTCATTTGTTAGACCTTGTTCTTATTTTGATCTTAATTACTGGAACGCTCGAGTATGATATTCTGCACCTTGGTTATCTTGCTTTTGCTCTGATTTTCTTTCGACTGAGGCTTGAAATATTAAAGAAGAGGAACAAGATATTCAGGTTCTTGCGCATATACAACTTTACTGTAATTGTTCTCTCTCTTGCATATCAGTCTCCATTTGTGGGGGAATTCAGTTCTGGAAAGTGTGAGACTCTAGATTATATATATGAGATGATTGGATTTTACAAGTATGATTATGGGTTTCGAATTACTGCAAGATCAGCTCTTGTTGAAATTGTTATATTTATGCTGGTATCACTTCAGTCATATATGTTCTCTTCTCAAGAGTTTGATTATGTGTCTCGTTATCTTGAAGCAGAGCAAATTGGTGCCATTGTGCATGAGCAAGAAAAGAAAGCAGCTTGGAAAACTGCACAATTGCAACTTATCCGTGAATCTGAGGAGAAGAAACGCCAGCGTAACCTGCAAGTGGAAAAGATGAAATCAGAGATGTGGAACCTGCAAGTCCAACTTGACAACATTAACTCAGTCCCAGCTGCGAATTATGGTTGCACCTCTCCTCGTAGTGAAGGCCTAAGGAGGAGGAGTACTTCTCTTGCTTCTAACACTGATGCAGAAACCCCTCAGAGAGAAGGAATTATATTGAACCAGAAGCGGACAATTGAAGTAGATTTAGTATTTCCTTTTGAATTTCATGAATCTCCTGCTGCAGTGAACACCGAAATTTCGACAGAAACAGAGTCCACGAAGCGAATGGAGTCTCTTCATTGTGAGATCACTGAAGTTGAAGCAGATCTTGCTGATAAGCCACTTTTGGACTTAGAGCACAAAAACAAAGGTAAAGGCCAAGTAAAAGAAAACCCATTGAAATCTGCAGTGCAACTTTTGGGTGATGGTGTTTCACAGGTACAATCAATTGGAAATCAGGCAGTTAATAACCTTGCAAGTTTCTTGAATATTGCTCCGGAAGAATCTGATTTGAATGACCATTCATCTTCTGAGGATAAAATATATGATGAGATGGAGAGCCAAAAAACAAAATACACGTCTTTGGGCCGTTCATCTTCCCTGCAATCTGATACAAGTTCTGATGCCACAAGTCTTCAATTAGGAAGGATCTTTCGTCACATTTGGTCCCAAATGCAATCAAATAATGACATTGTGTGTTATTGTTGCTTTGTACTTGTCTTCCTCTGGAACTTCAGTTTACTTTCTATGGTTTATCTTGGAGCTCTCTTCTTGTATGCACTATGTGTGAATACTGGTCCCAATTATATCTTCTGGATAATCATGCTAATATACACAGAAGTTTATATTTGGCTTCTGTACTTGTACCAGATTATCATCCAGCACTGTGGGTTTAGGCTTGATCCGCAACTTCTTCGTGAGTGGGGATTTCCTACGCATAAAACCATGTCATCCTTTGTTATCAGTTCATTGCCCCTCTTCCTTGTCTACTTGTTTACTCTGATACAGAGTTCTATCACTGTGAAAGATGGAGAATGGATGTCTTCTACGGACTTCAAGTTCCGTAAGCGGAGTGCTTTTATTGGAAAAGAGGTTCTTGTTACTTATGATTGGAGTGACAGAGTACTGGAGTTCATGAACTTCATAAGAAATACGGCAAAATTGATAATCAGGAGCTTGTTTAGGTACTGGGAATCACTGACGCGCGGTGCAGAAACCCCTCCTTACTTTATTCAGGTGTCTATGGATGTGCACTCATGGCCAGAGGATGGAATTCAGCCTGAAAGGATTGAATCCGGAATTAATCAAGCACTTAGAACTGTCCATGACGAGAGATGCAAGGAAGTGAACCCTCATCTTTGCCCTTTCGCTAGTAGGGTCCATGTTCAAAGCATTGAAAGAAGTCAAGAAAATTCAAACTTGGCGTTGGTTGTTTTTGAAGTGGTATATGCCTCGCCTTTGACAAACTGTTCGTCAGCAGAATGGTACAAGTCACTTACTCCAGCAGCTGATGTAGCGAAAGAGATTCTTGAAGCACAGAGAACTGAGCTTTTCAAAGAAATGGGGTTTCCATATTCTGTAGTCTCTGTAATTGGGGGAGGCAGAAGAGAAATCGATCTGTATGCCTATATATTTGGTGCAGATTTGGCTGTATTCTTTTTAGTCGCCATTTTCTACCAATCTGTTATTAAAAATAAGAGTGAATTTCTTGATGTGTATCAGCTTGAAGATCAGTTTCCTAAAGAGTTTGTGTTTATCCTAATGGTTAGTTTTACTCCTTTTCTTTCTTTGATGACGTTCTTTACCAATAAATACATAAGGAATGCGATACATGCTTGTTGCTTTGCAACACTATATCTCTTTGGCTCTTTGGCTCACTTACACTGTAACATTGTAGTGATAAACGTCACTACCATACAATAGTCCGTGCGATGTGGCTTCAGCACCTCTCACACCAAATGGAATTGTTGTATGCAAATTGTCTAATTTTCATCGAATTCTTTTTCCATGCAGGTTATCTTTTTCTTGATTGTGCTCGATCGGATAATCTACCTCTGTTCATTTGCCACTGGAAAAGTTATTTTCTACCTTTTCAACCTTATCCTTTTCACATATGCAGTTACAGAGTATGCTTGGCACATGGAGCCTTCACAACAACATGTTGGAGTACTAGCACTCCGTGTTATATTTCTTGCAAAAGCTGTTTCTCTTGCATTACAGGCTATACAAATCCGATATGGAATTCCTCATAAAACCACCTTGTACCGGCAGTTTTTGACAAGTGAAACTTCACGTGTCAATTACTTATGTTATCGGCTATATCGTGCTCTGCCATTCCTCTATGAACTGCGGTGTGTACTTGACTGGTCCTGCACAACAACTTCCTTGATTATGTATGATTGGCTAAAGGTAAGTACTTAGGAATTTTTTTTATTATTTTTGCATTCTTGTGATGGTTAATTGTACAGTGTTGATTTGAGATTGATAATAGAAAATTAAGTGTTGCCTCTTATAGCGTACTAAACCAACATAATAATTCTTTTTGTTGGATAACTTTGTTATAACATTACATGATTGCTGAAACTGGACACCTTCCTGGTATAAGGGTATTCTGGTTCTGTTTTACGTATTGGCTGATATAATCATAATTCTTTTTCCTTCCAGAGTTAATTATAAGTTGGCTACAAGAACCATCTATGGTCGTGTTTTCCTTTGTTTCTCTCTTTTTTCTTTTTTTTTTTTTCTTTTTGCTTCTCTTCTTGGCTACACACTTGCAAGTTTATCAAATTCTTTGAAATCTAACAAAATGAATATGAGATCTGATATTAGATCTAGTTCATCTTGATATTTTCCTCAACTTGCTGGGAAAAAAAATCATGTTATGAATGCAAATGGTGTCTTCATATGAAGAAGTGCATTAGTTTTTGCTGTGCTTGGCATTTGTAACGTGGTACTTGTATTCTGATTGACTTGTATGTTGTTCTGCAGCCAGTAGAATCGTAATATTTAATTTTATTAGGCAGCAGTTATGTACTATGGCTTATTTTGTGAGGCCATTCATGGATTTTAATAACCCGTTCATTGTTTATGCACCTTCCTTATGATTTCCTGTGGGTACTTTCTATTTAGCTATTGGTAATAGGTATTACAGTTCTTTAGGACCATTATGTGCTTACTGTATGTATGTTGCTTTCGTAGCTGGAGGACATATATGCAAGCTTGTACCTGGTCAAATGCGATACAGTCTTGAATAAAGCGCAGCACAAACAAGGAGAAAAACAAACTAAAATGACCAAGTGTTGCAATGGCATATGTTTGTTTTTCATCTTAATCTGTGTTATCTGGGCTCCCATGCTGGTTAGTAATTCCTAAATATGTACTACTGACTGCAAAATGTTACTTGTCTTGTTGATGTCCTTGTCAAATTTATGACATTAGGATGCAGCTAATTTCTTATGTAGCAATTGACCTAGTGTGGTTAATTTCTTGCGTGTCAGAAATTTTTGTTTAGCCTCCAGCATAATATTTTCTATGTGAAGAAACTCGGGCTTGACCGTTATGTGTACACTGAACCTTTGATTTCTCGCCACGCAGATGTATAGCAGTGGTAACCCAACAAACATTGCAAATCCCATCAAAGATGCTACTGTTCAGGTTGATATTAAGACTGTGATTGGAAAGTTGACGCTGTACCAAACCACCCTCTGTGAAAAGCTTTCGTGGGATGATCTTGGTTCTGATATTAATCTTGCTCCCATTGTCTCTTTGGATACATATAACAAGAATGATGTCCAGTTAATATGCTGCCAAGCTGAATCTAATACTCTATGGCTCGTCCCTGATCCGGTTCAGACCAGATTCATTCAGTCCCTTGACTCGGATGTAACAATGGACATTTCTTTCACTTGGGTACTCTTTAGGGACAGACCAAAAGGCAAGGAAGTGGTGAAAAATGTCTGGAATGTCGATCCTCAGGATCTTCCAGAACGAGCAGATGTTCAAAAGGTTCTTAATGGCTCTACGAAGAGCTTTAAGATAAAAAATGCTTATCCAAGATGCTTTCGTGTCACCGGTTCTGGTGAGATCAGACAATTAGAAGTATGTGATGCATTACCTGATTTCTTTATTCATTTGCTCCCTCTGTTGTTGTGTTTAGACCTTTTTTTAGGGGTATCCTCAAAGACCCCACCTTATGTCATTACTCCTTCCATGGTCTTTCTCAACTTTTTGTATGGGTTCTATATCTCAATCGTTTGCTGTCGTGTAAGTTTGCTTAAATGGTTGGTAATGGTTACAAGTATGAATGGTGTTAATGCTCTTAGATAAAAACTGCAAGGATTTTTTTCTTTTCTTTCTTTTTTGTGCCGAAAACTGTTAGTTTTGGGAAAATCATTTATACAAATTTCCTTGATAATGTTGGATATTGTAACCTCATTAGTGTGGAACTGCAACAACATTAATGACTTTAACTATCCAACTCTGAAGAACTAATACAACAGTACTTTGTAGGATCCTTCCGTTACTGGCAACCTTGTTATGAATCAAGCAAACAATCAGTGGTGGTCTTTCCATGATATTGATGCATCAAATTTTAAAGGTTGTGAAGCTTTGACAGGACCAATAGCGGTGATAGTATCTGAGGAAACACCACCAAGTAAGCATACATAAAACATCTCATATTGTTTGCAAACATTGGTTGTACTTATTTTTCTTAAATGCTTTTTGTTCCTTTTTAACACGTTGTCTATATTATTTCAGCTGGTATTCTTGGCGATACTCTTAGCAAGTTCAGCATCTGGGGTCTCTACATAACCTTTGTTCTTGCAGTAGGCCGCTTCATCAGGCTTCAATGCTCAGACTTACGGATGAGAATTCCCTTTGAGAACCTTCCTTCTTGTGATAGGTGATGCATCATTTATCTCGGTCCATGTTCTCAATACTCTATGAAACTCGAGTTCACAAGTCACCTAGCCTTTAGCCAAAAACTTAAATGCTGGACTTTTGTGATGAATATTTTACCCTCAAAAGAAAACCCTGGTAACGGTGGTCTTTTACAAATGTCAACACGATAATAAGTGGCGATCTTGGGGCTCTTTTGCAACAAGAGAGCTCGTTGTTTTTCCATCATCAACAAAAAAAAAAAAAAGCCTAGTAGTGTGTCATCACTTGCGTATCTTTTTTGTATCAACAAAATATCGAAAAGTGGATATGAGAGTACTCATCTTCTTCATGTTTTGTGGTAAACTCATATTAACTTAGGAGTGAAAAAGTAACATTACCTTTATCACTTCTCTGTGGCAGGTTGATTGCTATCTGTGAGGACATATACGCGGCAAGAGCAGAGGGTGAACTTGGAGTTGAAGAGGTCCTTTACTGGACTTTGGTGAAGATATACAGGTCCCCACACATGCTGCTCGAGTACACTCAAATTGACTAGAATCCTAACCCCATGTGCCATCAGCACTGCCAACTTTTCTTTCTACGGGCTCCGGTATTCTAATGCTAGGTTCGACCAAGCGACGAGTATTGATTTTTAGTGACCCGAAGCAACTAACACCAAGATACAATTGGAGAAAAATATACCGCATCTCCATTTTACATCCACGGAATACTATTTGGCAGTGATAGATTAGATTCTATCCCTGGACGATATCTGGTTTCCATGTTGCAGGCTTGTTCTAAAATGTTCATAAGATTGCTGATTTTATCTAGAGTTGGTAGCCATAGAAAATGTAAACCTTCTCCTTTACTTTTTTTTTGCCAATGTTTTGTGTATAGTTACTTCAGCTTACATAGTACATTTGTATTGATCTTCTGAGCATCAATAGGAAAAAGTTGTGACGGTATAAAGTTCTGGCTGCAAATCTCCGCACAAAGTTCTTTAATTTTAAGGCTGTATTGATGAAACTAACTTTTAAGGCTGAATTGATGAAACTAACTACTAATTAGGTCTCATTCGCCTTGCTAACATATTCAAAAGCTTTTTTTTTTCACTTTCATTTTTTACTACTTGAGTAACTGTTTGGAGAACATTTATAATCAAGAGTTTTATGGGTATGGCGTCTGTGCACGGATACAAAATTGTGAGAAGAGAAGAAATAATAAACAGTGTAAAGAAATTCTGGTATTCCAATAGAATGTCGCTAATTCAAACATCTGACACAAACTGGTTAGTACTGAGAAAAGCAAACTAAGCAAAGTAGAAATAAATGCTTTTAAGAACATTACAAGGAGGAAAAACGTCATCCGCCCCCATGGCTGTCTTGGATACCAAAATTGATCCTCCAAACAAAGTAAAAACCTGCCCTTAAATACAGTTCTTCATTCTGCATTCAACAGCTTGGGCTCAGGAGTCACCCCGAGTACCAGTCACTTTCTCATCCAGCTCCGGCAATTTCTTTATCTTCTTTTTGCTACTACTAGCAGTAGAGTTGCACCTCTTGGCGACAAGAACATTTGGAGGAATTGTCTCTTCCACGATCTTTGGGGTCGTGAATCTGAAGTCGTCAGGACTAAAATTTGTGTATTGTGGGTATTTCTTCAGAAACTCGGCTATTTCATTGGGAGTTCTCACTTTCTTCCCCAAAGGAGTGATGTAATAAACATCCATTTTGGAGTAATCTTTTCTAAGCACTAAAGTTCTCTTGAAGCCTTCCGGGGTCTTCGGGAGGTCAGGCCTGTCGATGACCCATGTTCTTGTAGAGTCAAAGTTGAGGTCGGCAGGATCTTCACAAGAAACACCCGGTTTTCGGTCGCAGTAAAATGGCTCCTTGCTTATTTTACTTCTGATATCCTCAAACTCTTCTTGTGTGCTAATAACCCTCCATTTCTGGCATTTATCACACTGCGCAGCAAATACATCTACGGAACTCTCCAAAGTCTGCTGCCGTCCTCTCAGCTGCGAGAATTAATGAAAAGCATGAATGGAGTCAGTATACAACTCCATGAATCACAAACATTTGACAACTTTGTACGTGTATATATATATATATATATATATATATATATATATATATTTGTTTCTTTGCCTAGAAAAGTGAATGCCATATTTGAAGGATAACAGTTATGCAATATCATATATAGTTTTGGATCAAGGGAGAGGAAGCTTGAGCCACCTCTTTACTTTTTCGTTGAACATGTTTTTACCTTCTGATCAGTCAAAAAGCAAAATGCAATAGGAACAAAAAATCAAACGACCAAGAAGAGAAAACCGTAGACTTTGAGAAGCCATCAGAACCCAAAAATTTTTTGCAACAAGTCACGCAAATTAATCGAGTAATCATCTTTAATAGTTATAGAATTATCAGTGGTTAGCTCAAATCATACACATGATAACATTGAACAAAGACAAACTATTCTTATATCAACAGAATCTGTCAGATCTAGTTTTTGTCATCAACATTAACAAGAACAAGAACAGATTAACAGACTCGGTTTCATATAGAACTAGAAACAAATACTTTTTTAACATTCAGAATGTAAATTCAATGCTATCACAGTCTCATGCAAAGTAATATAATCCAATTTAAAAAAAAAACATTTATTTATTAACAAGTGTTTATAAATTTAAAGCATCTTTCAGCTCTAATCAACACAAACGACCCAAGTGAGAGAAATAACCAAGACCCACAATCCAAGTGAGACAAAGAAAAAACAAATCCCTTTCTTTTATCTAGAAACTTATGTATTATTGTTTTCCGGTTCCAAACTTAAAACCACTAAATACGCTTCCTCTTTTTTTGCTATAAATTTTATGTAAAAGTAATTTTTTCCAGGTTCAGAATCAAAACTACTAAATACCCAGAAAACCCAAAACGAATAGAAGATTAGGAAAAAAGAAAAACAGATCCGAGCTCTGGTTCATACCCTGCGCGGAGTTTTAGGGGAATCTCCGCTGTCAATTATGCGTTCCTCTTTTTTCGGGGGGTCTGAATCCATTACTTTTCGAAACAAAATCTTTTCTTCTTCGATTTGGCAGAGAATGAGAGCCGTCAGAGCCGAAAAGAGCAGAGAAGAACAAGAGAATAACATCGTTACGCTTGTAAAGGTGTATTTATAGCGTAGAGCCGATGCTTCAAGCTTGAGTAACACACGTGTGTAAATATCTTTTTTCTGGGTGAATTCACGTGTATAAATGGTAGATATTCTGAGGTATTCTCATCTTATGTTCACTTATACACAGTAGAGGCGGTCTTTCACTTTAATAGGGCACGGGCTGTTAAATTTTTTTAATAAATTATCTTATATAATAAAATATATTTATTTTAGTAAGAATATATATTATTTCAGTGAGTTTAAGTATAAAATTTTAAAATTTTTAAAGATAATATTTTTAAAAAAAAATTTGAGTGGGGGCAACTGCTCCCGCTCATCTTTAAGTGGCTCTGCCACTGTTTATACGTATTGTATTATAGAGTTATTGTCGTATAACTTATTGACGTATGATTCATGAATTTAGAATCATAATTCAGAACCATTATCGGTTTACATGTATTTTTTATGAGAAAAAATATTATAGCGAGCTACGAATCATGATGTAAACCATAGCATGAATCTTCACTCCAAACGCACCTCTACGTTGAATTTTTTTGAAATTTAGTGGTTTGATATTTTATATTTTATTTTTATTATTGTAAGGCATTATTAAGGTTTTTTTTAGCCTTAGAGTTGAATTTTTGTGGTTTGATATTTATTTCTTATTTTTTCTATTTTTATAATTTAGACCTCAACCTTATAAAATATGGAAAATTTACAATAGTAGGACAAATTTTTTACCACGATATCGTATTCTATTCTTTATTATAAGTTGTTTATCGCGATATCATATTCTACTTCACCATAAATATGTATCTTTTAAAACGTGGTAAGTATTTGTTAATCCATATAAAACTTTGCTTAAGTTTTGACTATTAGTGCGCACATGTTTATATAGAAGGCCTAAACATTATAAATATACTTAAAGGTCTTATTCATTTCACCGATTCGAGTTTTCAGTTTTAAGTTTCTATAGTAAAAAGTTCTCAGAAAATGTCACATCTAAATTTTTCTGTTACAATGAAAAGCTCTCATAAAATATCACGTTTCAGCTCGAATTGAAAACTTAAATCCGCGAAGTGAACGAGGCTTAAAGGAGAGCTCGGGGGTACTGTTCATGCAGATCCATTTCACTGTTCATTCTACAGTGGAGTGACGAATTTGTCCTTCATTTACTGTTCTCTTATTCGTCTGGTGCATAGGCAATTTGGTCTTTTAGCGCGTCTCTGATGGGTTGCTTTTCCCGTTTTGCCACCCACCCCCATTTTGCAGCTGCTGGAGGAGAATTTGGCTAAAATAACCAAGTGAAAAAGTAAAATTAGGTAAATGACTTTTTAATTTTAATTTTATTTATTTCCAGAGAAGATCCACCTCCGCCATGGCCGCCGCCTCCGCCAAACCTTTGGCCGCTCCTAATTTCTCGCCGGATTCCCCACCGCGATTGGCGCTCACGCCGGATCAGCTTAAGCACTGCTCCGAAGCACTCGGATTCTTCAAGGAAAAGCTCCAAAGCCCTCACCAGATTAACCAGGAGTTCGGTTTTCTTCAAGTTTTTGCTAACGCCGTCGGAGATGAGGAGAAACTGCACGGAAGTGGGTGGCGCGATTGGCTGGGGTTCTCGAAGTGGGCGGCGCAATGGGTCTTGGCTGGGTTTGCTTAGGTGCAATGGGTCGCGGGTGGGGATAGGGATGGTCGGCGGGATCTCCGGTGGGGATGGGCGGCGGGCTCACATGTTTGGCCATGAAAACATGAAAATTGATTAGGGAGTTTTGAGTTTTTTTTTTTTCGTTTTTCTTTTTTCTTAGAAATTCATTTTGCAAATAAAAATTTTTGAATTGTTATTTTATGAATAAAACTTTTCTATTAGGTTATTTTTACAAAGGCCTCCCGGTGGAGCCCTAATTTTTCTTTCCTCCTCCATCTTCCCATTTTCTCCGCCCCCTTCATTTGCTTTCTTCCTTGGTTTTGGTAACTTTGCAACCGGTGCAACCCTAATTTTTCTTCCTTATTCGATTCCCTACTGTTGCTTTCTTTCTCAGTTTCTGCGTCCTTCATTATTTTGGTGTTTTTTTCCCCTTCCTGTTTAGCTGTTGATCTGCTTCTTCTCTTTCTGTGGCCTCAATATCTTCGTTCCTTTAGTGGGGTTTGGGGGCAGATTTGGGGTTTTTTTGGGGCTCTTTTCCTGTTTTGATTTGAGTTTTATGTTTGATTTTTTCTCTGTTCTTCGTTCGTGCGTCTCTGATTTTTTTTCTTGCTTTTTCATTTGTTTCATTTACGTTTTTTTGTTCTGGTTTTTGATTTTTTTTAGTAATGCGTGTTATTTTATTGAAATTTGTTTCGGATACTTGACCTTTTTCTTTGATGAATTTGTTTGTGCAGGGATTTTATTTGCATGAGTGGATTTTTCGTTGGTTCGTTTGATGCCGTATATCGGTGATTCTTACAGGACATTTGGTTAGAGGATTTAGACCATGATTTGAATCATGGTTCATGATTCACTACAGTATTTTCTCTCATAAAAAATAAAAGTAAATCGAAAATGGTTCTAATCACGTGATTTTAATCCATGAACCACACGTCTCTTCTTTTTTTGTTTAATTTATTGCCTTCATGAGTTGGGTTGTTTCTATTGGTCATCTAAATTCCTATGTTGATGATTTGTTCTGCTTTTGTTATAGATATATTAAATGCGCTGTTGATTTTTCTCTCTTTCTATTATCTGGAATTTTTGACAGCTTTTATATTATCTGGAATTTCCAATAAATTTAGAGAAAAAAATTTTCTTTAGATTTTCCTATCTCTAGCACCATTAGTATTTAATTATTATGTGTCTGAAATTGTATTTATTTTATTATATAATTAGAAAATTTTGGTCTTTTTATCTCGGTTAACTGACTATGTGGTGCTATGTGTCTGATTAATAGAGGCTATTTAGTGTTCATCCTTATCTTTTTACTCCTTATTTATGACTATTACTATTCTGCATAGATTTGTGATATGTGTTTCTACCTCTCTTCCTTGCATCTATTGCTCCGCTGCCCTATTTTATCTTTCATCACTTACTGCCTCATTTCATTGCCTATATTTATTGCTTTGTTCTTTTATCTTTGTACCTTTGACTACTTCTGTTGGATGTTGTTTTACTTGTGACTACTCACTCTTTTGTTGGTCCCTCTATCAAAGATCGAAGATACTTCAATTTTAATGATTCGTTAGTTAAAGGTTTTTCCCTTTTTTTCTTACTCTAAATTCTTTTTCATTGAAAAAAAAATCATTTTTTGATGTCGAATTCATTGGACAATTCAAGATTTTAGATGTTCTTAGACATTATGTGAACTAAATTTAGTCAAAATTTAGAAAGTTTTTTTAGGCAATTTCGGGTTTGAATGGAAATCCCTAACCCTAATTCCTAATTGGCTTTCCTACCTATTGCGAAGAATTTCACTTTGTCAGGTTATTTTGCTTTAGAAGGTACCAATCTCTACCATCTCTTTTCATGTTCTCTGTTCCTTTCCCTTGCATTCCACGTTTTTACTCTTTTATCTCATTCTCAGTCATTTACTGCTCTTTCTCACTCTCCATTATTTACTACTCCATCAATTTATTCTTCTGACATATAAGGCAATAATTATTGCAATCCAGGTATTGTTAATATTCTTTATTCATAGCTCTTTAATTTTTACTGCCCATATTGGATGTATTGGTTCCTTGTAGCGATATTAATGTTTGTTCCTTATGTTTTATTATTTGTATTTATTTCTCATTTTATTTGTTCAGTCAATAATGATCATGCATTGACCTCCTATTTATTTGTTTCTGAGCCATGCATATATACATACATATATATATATATATATCTACCTAAGTTAGTTTTGGTAAGTTTTTCTATGTGACAATGATGGTCATGATTGATTTTGATGTATTGAGTTTTATATAATTTGTCCAAAGACTACCGTGAATACATTTTTCTTATTTGTTTTGTTCTTATTTGTATTTATTCTGGGTTTTTTACATTTGTTCTTTACCTTATTTGTATTCATTATTTTTTACCTTATTATTTACTCTTTTGATTGTCCGATATCTTCTCCCTCATTTTATTTTTATTGTCCACTCCTTTTACTTTCTTTCGTAATGGACTTTATTGTTGTTTTAGTATTTTTATTTCTGTTTTTGGTCTTTTCGTGCCCCAAGTGTTCACTTTCCATTGGGAATTATGTCTTGATTTTATAGTTTTCCCCTTGCTGTTTTATTATTTCATTTGTCCTTCTCTTGAAGGTTGCTGGTCATTTTTCCATCATTGGGACATTAGACTTCCTTTGTTTTTCAATCGTCTCATTCTTTCTTTCCTTTACTATTTCTCAGCAAAGTCCTAAAATCTTTTGCCTTTTTCATTTTTTCTTTTTCTTTTCTTTCTTTACCTCTCTATGCCAACCATTGTCTATATAGTGTATGTTATTGTCTATTATCCATTTGTTGTATTATTTTCATCATGCATCTTTTTTTTTCTTCCCCTCTCTTCTCCTCTTCCTTGTAATTCACCTGGTAGTTTTTGGACAACTTCATGTATTGATCCACTTAATCAATCTTTGTCATAAATGTTCTATAATGTGTGTGATAGATATAATATGCTTTGCTTTGTGCAGTTGTCCTTAGTAGGCAGCCACAAATATTTATCACACATTGTTGAGAATATCTTATATCTGAGCCACGATTATTTTATCTATCTTAGTTTTGGTAAGTTTTTCTACGTGGCAATGATGGTCATGATTGATTTTGATGTATTGAGCTTCATATAATTTGTCCAAAGATTGCTATGAATACATTTTTCTTATTTGGATTCTGATTTTATCCACTGTTTTTTCAGTAAAAACAGTTAGGTACTTTTTTCTTTATTATTTTTGCTTACTCTAGGTTTTTTACCTTATTCGTATTTATTATTTTGTTCTTTCCATAATTCCTTTCTTGCTCACTTTCTTTTTATTGTCCATTTCTTTTACAATTTTTCGTGGTAGGCTTTTTTTTTTTTTTAGTATTGTTGTTTCTGTTTTTGGTCTTTTCATACCCAAGTGTTCACGTTATTTTGGAAATCATGTCTTGATTTTATAGGGCATGTTCTTTTGTCCAAAAAACTCAAAAAAAGAAAACTCAAGTTTTAACTTTATTCAAGTTCACGTTCTTTTAAGTTTTAACTTTATTTAATTTTACTCAACTTTATTCAAGTTCTAACTTCAACTCAAGTTATAACTCAAATTCAACTCAAAAACTACACTCAAATTACACTTCAAAGAACAACCCCATAGTTTTTCCCCTCATTTTCTTGAAGACTGTTCGTTATTTTTCCATCATTGGGACATTATATTTCCTTTGTTTTTCAATCTTGTCACTTTCTATTTCCCTTATTGTTTTGTAGCAAAGCCCGAAAGTCTTTTGCCTCTTTCATTTTTTCTTTCTCATTCTTTTTTTGGTTCCTTTCTGTCAAGCATTGTCCATGGAGTGCATTCTACTGTTGTTTAATCTATTTCTATCATCTATTTGGTCCATTTTTTCCATCATGCAGTTTACTGTTTCTTTAATATTGAGTTTTTCTTTTTCCTTTTCCTCTTAATTCACCTGGTAGTTTTTAGACAATTTTATATATTGCTCCACTTAATCAGTCTCTACCACATATAATGTATAATGTATGTGATATATATAATGTGCTTTTCTTTGTGCAATTGCCTTTAGTAGGCAGCCACAAATTTATATCACGATTATTGTATAAAAATATTGTTATATCTACATGTATCAGCTTTTTGATCTATTTTTTACTTATTTATTTATTGATTTACTTACTTAATTATTTACATTTTTTCAAAGTTTCCTACATCATTTACTCCTGTTCGTGTTTAGGCAGTTCATAGTTGGTTCCTCAAGCATGATTTATAGCATTGGAGGTATTATTAATGATTTTTACCTACAATTTTTTAATTTTTGTTGTTGCTACTACCTTGATTTTATTGCTATGGTTAGTGTTAAACATTTTCTTTCTGGCCTTATTAATAAATATTGTCGATACATTTTTATCAATGGTAATAGCCTATATCTCTTTTGTTTTGTGTTTTATTTGTATTTTAGTTATTAATGCCCTTAGTTGTTTTCTCCATCTTATTTATTTTCCCTAGATTTAGGTAACGTAACTATTTTTAAATCGTATTATTTCTAATTTTCTCAATTATTAATATTAATATTTTTTAAAATTTATATTTTATAGTTGAAAAAAATAAAAAGACCACAGTAATAAAGAAGAACAGAGAGTTATATATATTGTAAATAACTCCATATGACAACAGTATCTTATATATATATGGTAAATAACTTCATATAACAATATCTTATATATTCATGTATATATACACACAAATAATTTACTTCTATTTTATAAAAATTATCAACTTTTTCTAAAGCATAAAATTACCTCTTGCTGCAATGCGTGCAATGCGCGCAAACGCGAGCGCACATTGCTAGTACAATCTAAAAGATACCTTTAAAAGCGTCCTAAACGCTTAATTGCATGGGTGAAGTCTAATGGTGAACATTAGAGCATACACTTGTTACAAACAATTATTTTACTGTTGCACATTTGTTCATATAAGGTAGGGCCGGCAACATAGCCAAGGATCAAAACACGACACGTAACACGGGTTGACTGTAAATTTCGTGTCACAAGTCGTGTTCGGATTGACTGTAAATTTTAAAAAAACGATCAAAACACGACACGTGACACAAATTATCACCCTTAATATAAGGCACTTATTTTTCCCTTTAGATTTATAATATTAAACATTTAACTTTTCAACTTCTCATAAATATTACAATCTCTCAACATTTTTTTTTTTTGGGCAGATATCCTCCCAACATTTTTTTTTTTTTTTTTTGAAATCAGGTGAGATACAATTCCAGTAATAGTAATACCAGTATACCACCATATTTACCACCTGTAATTCAATACTAATTTGGTGGTAGCAAGCTCCATAAGTAACCATCCAAGCCAAAAAAATAAAAAATAAAATAAAATCCATAAGTAACTTCGGGTTATACACCAATACATACAAACTCAGATACACCACCTCTATTATGCAATGTCTCCATTAATTAAGTCCCTGAATTTATATATACCCAGCAACAGAATCCAACTCCGTGTCACCTTTTCTTTTTTTTTTTTTTTTGGGTTTAAGAACATTGCACGTATTTTTTTATGTACAATCACACTAATTATTGCTATTTCATTATATAGCAATAACTAGTGTGTGACAAATATTTACATAAAGAATACATGCAATGTTCTTAGATACTTTCCGCTTACTAATAAAAATATTGCTAGCAGTGGGGGGTGAACATTTTCAGTGAAAACTCAAATTTCTTTAGGCATTACAGTCATAGATGTTAGTTTACCAATTTATCTTAAAAGCTTAAGTTGTTAGGAGGTGAGCCAACAATAATTTTATACTTTAACACTCTCCCTCACATGTGGGCTGGACAATGGGCAATCGTGTGAGTAAATTAATTGGAAAGTCCAACACATTAATATTTAAGCCCGAGATATATTAAAAACCCAACATATGATGACAATTTTAAATGTGGATAAATAATAAAATTACGGGAGTTTGAACTCAGGATCTCCCGCTCTGATTGGTAAACTAACAATAGACACGTCAAGAAAATATCAGCAATGTGGAAACCAGTCCAGAAGTTACCAGCCATTTATTCTGGAGCAAATAATTGCTTAGCGTAGATTACATAATTAGAGCCTAATTAAGGCCACCTCTAAACCTCAAAAAAAAAAAAAAAAAAAAAAAAAAAAAAAACAA